>NC_053028.1:600055714-600069008 GCF_003073215.2 Triticum urartu
TTGGACCCCACTTAACAGTACGGTGGTTCCTATGACTCAACACAAAAGAAAGAACTACGAAAGATCTAAGTCTTCGAGCTCCATAGGCTTCATGTGGTGTCTTCTCTTGTCATAGTCTTCAATGTGAATATCTTCATATACCACCTTTGACTTCAATGTCTTCATACATTTTTAGGGGTCATCTCTGGTAGGAAAACCGAATCAATGAGGGACTTCTACCTGTGTTATCCTGCAATTCTCACAAACACATTAGTCCCTCAACTAGGTTTGTCGTCAATACTCCAAAACCAACTAGGGGTGGCACTAGATGCACTTACAATCTCCCCCTTTTTGGTGATTGATGACAAACTAGTTGAAGTTTTCAACGGGGAATATAATCTGTGAAATTGTAAAGGATAAGGAATTGTCTTCATAAGTTGCAAGGGCTCCCCCTGAAGATGTGCATATAAGTTAATTTGCTTTTGGAATGCAAATGCACATGGCAGGTTGTACTTGTGGAGATCCACTTCAACTTATGAATGACAATCCACTATGCATGTGAAGATAATGACCCGCTTGAAGACTATCAACCTCATATCCTTCTCCCCCTTTTTTCAATAAGGACCAAAAAGGTTTGAAGACATAGAGCATCTACTCGTTCCCATGAGGAGTAGGTGAAGCAGCAGGGTCGTTGGTGGTGTTTGGCGGTGCTGAAGAGCTTGGAGCAGAGTCGAAGCATGCTGAAGGAGGTGGCGGTGAAGTAGCATCATCTTCATCCTCAATAACTCTGGCAGTCACAGTTGCAGCAGAGGAAGAGAACTCAGAGTCTTCAGGGGATGGATTTCGTAGCAGCACTGCCCTTCGAGGAGGTGTGGAGTCAAACTTGAAGCTCAGTGAAGCCATCCTCTTGAAGATCATGTTTAGAACATCATACAACGATGTACTTCGAAGTCGGAGTATGCGTAGAGGAGATCTTTCAATTGTTCCATTATGTGTCGTCTAAAACAAGAGGTACTACACCTATAAGAGTTGACACTTTCGCTCTGAACTCATTAATAGGTGGCTACAAAGAAGTGTGGGGTAATGTGGCATGCGATTGAGAACATCCGCACCAGAGGGTCATCTGCTGCATCTGACGCTTGGCTCACCTGAGAAGAAGCCCAAGTCTATGATAACGTACTTATTAAGTAGTTGCAAGATTGAAGCGTCTTAGCGAAGTTAATAGAAGACTGTGTCATTCGGTATGATAAGTCGGTATAGTAGACGTTGCCGTGCGCTTGTCAGCAGTACACAGGTGAGGAAGACATCACACCAACGTCGAGGTGAAGCGCTTACATTCAGGGATTGAGATCCGAGACGCAGTGTTGGGAGAAGCTATCGCAGAGATAGGAGTTACCAGTGTGCAACACGACAGGGAGTTGGTGCTTGCTATCGGGTCGTGGCCCCAGACAGACAGGTATCAAGCAAGCATCCTGGTTCACTGGGCTGGAACATTCGTATTGGTCCGAGTTCATAGTAGTTGATGATTTTTTCTCGAGAAGGATCTCATGCGTGGCGTGTTCTTTCTTAATGACAAATCGCACGCGCTCCAGAAGTACTATTCAGTGAAGAACACATCTTTAGATGGTGTTCTACGGTGACGAGGGCCCAAACATCACGCTCTGGGTATGATTCAGTGAAAGATCGGCTATAATAGAGGAGAGGTTCAGGTCAGTGCACAATCCAGGGACAAAACAGGAAGTATTTCAAGAACCGCATGACATAAAGAGCAGATGGCTATTTATGAGATAGCGGAGTGAAGTTTTGGATTAGCCGCATTACACATGGGAGCGGTCAGAATTCAAGCCAACAGATCAGGTGGACACCTTTCTTAGCCGACGAATGGACAGGGATTTCAGCACGAGTTAGCGTGGCTCAGTAGAAAAGACAGAAGTCTCTGTGCATTTGAACATGCACTGATCATAGAGGAGATAGTTGAAGAGAGACTCAAAGTAACCTTCTAGTGATGCACCATCCTCGACAGCTGGCGAAGATCTGGAGAAGAGCCCTGTTGATGGCTCCAGAGTAGTTGTCAGACTACAAGACGCCAAGCATTTTGGCAGCACTGAAGAGGCGTTGGAGGAACACTGTTTTGACAGCCTATATGATCCCGAACAAGCAATCTCGCCTATATCATCACAGCTCACTCGGCAGAGTAAGCAGCATCTAGCGGGGCGAAATTAGGGCTTCATCATGCTGAGGCATCGAGCTCCCAACCGTAACAAAGCCTCAAGTTGGATACTCGAGTATTCGGCTGACTTCATATTAGCCTTCAAACAGGGCGCTACATTGTCATGAGATGACTCGCCATTAGCTTCGTCGATCTAATGAGTCATGTGCTCCTAAATCTCCATGACAAGCGCTTACTTACTCGGATTATGGCTCAACACCGTCTCACACGACATTGCACTCGCCAGGCAGTGGGTAAACCAAGTGAGCTCAATGAGTGTGCTTACAAAAGCTAATTTTGAAAGCGCTGATGAACGTTTCCCGTCATCGACACATGGTCTAGGGAAACAGACGGTCATGTGACAGTTCTAGTATGGATACTCTTAACTGGCGCGCATATGCAGGCTAATATGAATTGCCAATTGATGTAGGCGACAAGACCCTTCAGCAAGCATTCAAGACTTGTCCATCTCGGCAACACGTCGGATTCGTCGCTGAGAAGTCGGGAGGTGAAGGCGCAGTAGGTACATTTCGCAGATGCACCGCGTCCAAAGTAGCAATCCACGACAAGATGACACCGAAAGAACTTCCGTCAATACGGAAGCCTACATATGCTCCAATGTGGGTACCACAGTAACTCACGGCAGCAGTCGCCGAAAGAATATCGACGTAAGATAACGCGCAAAGTACAAAACGCATTATATGACTCCAGACCATGGTACTTCTGCATAACCAGCACGATCAAAGAGCATTATCAAAGGTACAAAGGTCAACAATGAAGAAGCCAGAAGAAGAACAAGAATGAGAACGCATGGCTTTGCTAGATAGAGAACACGCCATGCGACCCAACAAAGTTCTCGCACTGGGTAGTTTGCTAGAAAGCAAGGATTCGGCACCAAATGATAATAAGCCTTTCGCTAGTCGAGCAATCCCGCTATATGAGACCGAAAACGGGAGAAGATAGCATCAACAGAGCGTATGGCTAACTTTATTGAGTAGAACAATCTATTTCCCTATGAGTTATGGCTGAGCAGTTTGAACCTGAAGGGTTGAAGCTAAGACAGAGATATAGAAGGAAGATCCGGATGTGGATGCATCACGCTATGGAAGCCCATGTAATGAAGTCCTTAGCATTGTAAGGTAGCCAGAGAACACGAAGAGTTGCTGGACAGTATGTCGAGCAAGCCACCCGACAACAACCACTGAGAGCATTGGTACCAAATGGGGATGCCATCGAAACGAGCAAACAAAGATCGAGAGGGATTAGTGGGCTTCTGTATTGGGAGGAGAAGCAATGGCGATGTGTCGTCGAGATCGCCTGCACCAGTGGTTCAACACAGAGATCCTGAGGGGACCAAGGTTGGACTATGGTGAGGCGAGACATAAGAGCCTCAGCGATTAGCCTAAGACATATGTAGGTCCCATGCAGCAGTCTTTACTTGGCTATGCTATCCGCACTGCTCATATATTCATCTGAGCGCTTTGTTTGTTGGGACCGAGGGCTCAAAACGATACTATGCATACGATAGGAGGTTCTGTGCAATTTGTGGACACATAAGGAGGACGCTGAAAGATTTTTATCAGAAAACGTTTCCTTGAGAACTGCTCCGGTTCTCTTTATAATTGTCGCTGAGAGACACAACAATCATGTTGTACAGGGAGATAGCGTCAAATCACTAAGGTGGAGCGTAATTTGTCGTCTCTTACCGCGCGCTCCGAGATGCAGGTATCACGGAATGTCTCCAGAGCATGGTATAAATCGATTAGGACCAAGTTCCTTAGCACAGTGGTTTTGAAATTGGTAAAATTGATTCTACTCTTTTTACTAAAAGGGTTAATGGAGAACTATTTCGTATGCCAAATTTATGTTGATGATATCATATTTGGTTCAACTAACCCTCTCTTTAGTGAAAAGTTTGGAAAGCTAATGTCAGAGAAGTTTGAGATGTCTATGATGAGTGAACTCAAATTCTTTCTCGGTTTGCAAATCAAGCAAACTAAGGAAGGTACATTTGTCTCTCAAACAAAGTACACCAAGGACTTATTCAAGAAGTTCAATATGCAAGAATGCAAAGGTATGTCTACACCCATGCCTACTAGTGGACATAATGATTTGACCAAAGATGGTGAACCGGTTGATCAAAAGGTTTATCGCTCTATGATTGGTTCATTGTTATACCTATGTGCTTCACGTCCCGATATTATGCTAAGTGTGTGCATGTGTGCACGATATCAAGCTGCTCCTAAAGATTGTCATCTTAAGGCTGTGAAAAGGATAGTGAGATATTTAATCCATACACCAAATTTTGGCATTTGGTATCCTAAGAGGTCTTCTTTTGATCTTGTTGGCTATTCCGACTCGGATTATGCCGGAGACAAGGTTGATAGAAAGTCCACTTCGGGTACTTGTCAATTTCTTGGTAGATCTCTTGTGCCTTGGTCTTCCAAGAAACAAAACTCGATATGCTTATCCACCGCCGAAGCGGAATACATTGCCGCTGGTTCATGTTGTGCTCAATTACTTTGGATGACCCAAACTCTTAAAGATTATGTGATTTATGTGAGACATGTTCCACTGCTTTGTGACAATGAAAGTGCTATCAAAATTGGTCATAATCCTGTACAACATTCTCGAACTAAGCATATTGAAGTTCGTCATCATTTCATTCGAGATCATGTTGCTAAGGGTGACATCAATCTTAAGCATGTTCGCACCGACAAGCAATTAGCGGATATATTCACTAAACCACTTGATGAGAAAGTGTTTTGCAGGTTGAGAGGAGAATTGAACATCATTGATGCTTCGAACTTGGAGTAGAAACTCCATTGGATACATGCAAGACATGAGCTTATGACTAATCCATGATATATCTCTTATGATAACTATCTTATGTCTTGGATATATTTGCACCTTGCATGTTGTCTAACCCATGTAGGTGCTTGGTTGAATCTAATTCCATGAGATTGCGACTCACTCACATCTTGAGCAATCTCTACATCACAAGACTCTACACAATAGTGGTTGAAGACAAGGAAGCACAAAACCATTCAAACATATCCTTTGACAAATTCTATGTTAAGCTTCATGATTGTCATTTTTGGATACACAAGTGCTCTTCCTTGCAAGAACTAACCCATGTAGGTAGATGAACTCAAACTCCAAGTGGTGCTCCCAACTCTTGATGAGCTACATCAACCTTGAGCACCCACACAAGTTCAACTACATGAGCAAGAACCACACACCACCCAAGGTATGTTCATTCCATCTTAGAGAAGCTTTACTCCAAGACATGAGTCAAAGCAACTCAACAAGATGTGAATACATCAAGATGCTTAAACGAAAAATGGTAACCCCATTTTGAGCTTAAACGATGAGTATGACCTATGATCAAGTTCCTCACTTGACTCCTAAGTCAATATACTCTAACATAGGTGACTATGTCACCGCCCAATTCTAGATGAAGTTCTCTTGTGTTCTTTTCTGAGTTATTGCATTTGTCCCTTGCATATTTGTTTCCTTCTTTTTCACAAAAAAAACTTCATCTAGAAACCTTTCACTCTTTTCTTTGATTTTTGTTCTGCATATTTCTGCATCAAATTCATTGCAAATCTTTGTGAGATCTTACTTGACTAGTGAGCTGAGGTGACAAGTGTTTTTCTCTGTGTAAACTCGGTTTCACCGACTTGCAAATTTTCGGTCCAACCGAATCTTTTCGGTACCACCGAAATATGCCACTCGGTGCCACCGACTTTGCAATCAGAAAAACAGTTTGCCACTTGTTCTACATTTCTTCTGATCCAGCTCCACTCAATGAATCTTGTCCTCCACAAGCATCACAATTTTATCCTCTGCTTTGTGCTGAATCTCAAGGACCAAACCTATTCGACGGATTCCAGGAAAACCTTCTTGGAAATTGATGTCAAAGGGGGAGAGAGAGATCACATCAAAGCTTGTAGGAGAGAGAGATCACATCAAGGGAGAGAAACAGTCTCAAGGACCAAACCTACAAGAGAGAAAGTATTAAGGGGGAGAGAGAGACCTCAAGGGGGAGAGAAAGTCTCAAGGATCCCAGATGTTGTTAAGGGGGAGAGAGAGATTTCCAGGGAGAGAAAATACTCAAGGATCCCAGATGCTTGATGTTCAAGAGGAGAGATGCCACATGTCTTTTTGGGGGAAAGACATGTTCATATGAACTCATTTGAATTAAGTTCTATTCATATCTTTCAGCTCTGATTTTCTGTTTCCTATCTTCTCCCAATATCCCATGTAAGATTCAGGGGGAGCAAGACACCTAAGGGAAAGAAATCAGTCCAAATTCATTGCATATCTTTATTCTTGGGGACATGTTGAATCCAATGTGGTACCTTGTACTCACTCTCTACATGTCATCCCAGTCTTGGTATTCTTGTGGTTTCTTTTGTTTGCTCTGGCTAGTGGACGTACCTGTGTTATCTAACCTTGTTTGTGCAGGTTCATTCCATCCTAAGCCAACTCAAGACCACAAGGTAAGTATATGCATCAAAATCATGAGTATGAGGAGTTCTTGCTTATGTACATACTGTTTGCAAGAAGGACTCATGAGCATGAAGGTATTTTCCTTGATAATCTTTTGCTCTGATGCATATGGCCAAGATACATGTAACACATTGCCTACTCTGTCATGGTTATGCTCTCACATGCCTCTATATTTCATATTTACATGAGTGCATACATGTAGGGGGAGCCTATGCTTGCTACATGTTCTTCCAAAGCTTTACTTGCTATTCTTTATATCTTTATCTAAAGCTTTGATGTATGTTGCCATCAATTACCAAAAAGGGGGAGATTGAAAGCACAAGTGCCCCTAGGTGGTTTTGATAATTGATGACAACATATCTCTTGTTGGACTAACACTTCTATCTAGCATGTTTCAGATAAGTTCAACAATGGAGTGGCATGGACTAAAGGTTGTGGGAACTCCTTCAAGATGCTAAGGACAAGGGATTGGCTAAAGCTTCAAGCTCAAGACTCTTCACTTTTACATTTTAGTGATCCAAGATCACATTGAGTCCATAGGAAAAGCCAATACTATCAAGGAGGGATGAGGTGTTGCTTAATGAGCCTCTTGCTTCATGTGCTTAATGATATGCTCCAAAATCCTCAACTACTTTCCCATATCCACATATGACCTAAACCCTAAGCCAAACTCGGTCCTACCGATTCTTCCTATCCGGCGCCACCGAGTTTCACTTGTCATAAGCCACTGCCAAACCCTAATCAGTTCGGTCTCACCGATGGGATCTCGGTCTCACCGAGATGGGCTTGCAAACTCTCTGTTACCCATTGCAATATTCTCGGTCCCACCGAGATATGCAATCGGTCCCACCGAGTTTGCTTGACCAAATCTCAGTTTCACTTATTACCCAAATCGGTCCCACCGAGTTTGAGTAATCGGTCAAACCGAGTTTTGGATTTACCCTAACCCTAGCACATCGGTCCCACCGAGTTGATCCAGTCGGTCCCCACAAATCTAACGGTCACTAGGTTTACATTTTCGGTCCGACCGAGTTTATTGATTCGGTCCCACCGAGATTGGAAAACTGTGTAACGGTTGGATTTTGTGTGGAGGCTATATATACCCCTCCACCTCCTTCTCATTCGTGAGAGAGCCATCAGAACACATACACCATTCCAACTCACATGTTCTGAGAGAGAACCACCTACTCATGTGTTGAGACCAAGACATTCCATTCCTACCATATGAATCTTGATCTCTAGCCTTCCCAAGTTGCTTTCCACTCAAATCTTCTTTCCACCAAATCCAAATCCTATGAGAGAGAGTTGAGTGTTGGGGAGACTATCATTTGAAGCACAAGAGCAAGGAGTTCATTACCTACACACCATTTGTTACTTCTTGGAGAGTGGTGTCTCCTAGATTGGCTAGGTGTCACTTGGGAGCCTCCGACAAGATTGTGGAGTTGAACCAAGGAGTTTGTAAGGGCAAGGAGATCGCCTACTTCGTGAAGATCTACCGCTAGTGAGGCAAGTCCTTCGTGGGCGATGGCCATGGTGGGATAGACAAGGTTGCTTCTTCGTGGACCCTTTGTGGGTGGTTGCTTCTTCGTGGACCCTTCGTGGGTGGAGCCCTGTGTGGACTCGCGCAACCGTTGCCCTTGGGTGGAGCCCTGTGTGGACTCGCGCAACCGTTACCCTTCGTGGGTTGAAGTCTCCATCAACGTGGATGTAGGATAGCACCACCTATCCGAACCACGGGAAAAACATCCGTGTCTCCAATTGCGTTTGAATTCTCCAAACCCTTCTCTTTACATTCTTGCAAGTTGCATGCTTTACATTCCGCTGCTCATATACTCTTTGCATGCTTGCTTGATATGTATTGTGTGTGTTGAAATTGTGCCTAAACTCCACTTAAACCGAAAAAGCTTAAAAATTGCAACTTTAGCACTAAGTGTCTAATCACCCCCCTCTAGACACATCTACTTCTAGATCCTACAAGTGGTATCAGAGCTTTGGTCTCCATTGCCTTGGTTTAATCACCATTGGAGGAAGATGGATGTGTCTATCATTAGGGAGTCTTAGACATAGAGTGCCTATTCTTGATGGAGAGTATTTTCATGAGTGGAAAAATGAGATGCTTGTAATCTTCAATCAATATCATTTGAACAAGTATATTGCTAGCCCTTGTGCACCCCATATTGATCCCTTGCATCCTACCCTAGATGAAGATATTGACATGATTCGCAATCTTAGAACTATTGAGCTCATCATTAGAGGATTGCCCAAAAATTTGATTGCTAGTTTGCCTACTCACAATTGTGCCTATACCATATGGAAATTTCTTGAGGAACGATTTCCCGATTATTCCTTGAAAACTTTGGATGAAATTCTCCATAAATCTATTGCCTTGAGTAAGATGAACTCTAGTGATCCTAGTTTTGGTAAATGTCTTTTTGAACTTGCCAATCTTAAGCATGCTAAAGGAGATGTTGGAATCATTAATGATATCATACTCAAAGCTATAAGAATTCATAAAAGTAACCACTTTGATCATTTATCTAATGAATTACCCTCTCTAGGAAATGATGAGTCACAAGATCATGATGAACATGAATATTATGATGATGATGATAGTGACTTCGATCTTGATGATGCAATGAGACATTTTGGTCTTATGGCAAATCTTCGGGGATATGAATCAGGAGGAAAGGAATGGGTTCTTGATAGTGGATGTACTGATCATATGACCGGAGATGAAGAGATGTTTCGTGAGCTTGCTGAAAACAACGGCCCTCGAAAATATGTCACCTTTGGTGATAATTCAAAGGGTAAAGTGGTTGGCCTTGGTAAGGTGGCCATCTCACATGATAGTTCCATTCAAAATGTCATGCTCGTTGAATCTCTTGGCTACAACTTACTTTCAGTATCTAGACTTGCTGATTTCGGTTTGAATGTCCTATTTACTGAGGTAGATTGCCAAGTATTTCGTCGAGACAATCATAAAATGGTCTTTACGGGTATGCGTAGAGGTGATCTTTACATTGTCGATTTCTCTAAAAAGGCACAACCTAAAACTTGCTTTGTTGCTAAATCCTCAAAAGGTTGGTTGTGGCATAGACGACTAGGTCACGTTGGCATGAGAAACCTTGACAAGCTTATTAAAGGAAATCATATCCTTGGAGTTAACGATGTCATATTTGATAAGGATAGACTTTGCAGTGCTTGTCAAGCAGGTAAACAGGTTGGAGGAAGACATCCCGTGAAGAACATCATGACCACAAGGAGGCCACTCGAGCTACTTCACATGGATCTTTTTGGTCCCAACGCCTACAAGAGTCTCGGTGGAAATTCTTTTGGTCTAGTTATAGTTGATGATTTTTCAAGATTTACGTGGGTGTTCTTTCTTAATGACAAGTCGCAGGTCCAGAAGATCTTCAGAAACTTCGCTAGGAAGGCCCAAAATCAGTTTGATGTGAAGATCAAGAAGGTTCGGAGTGACAACGGAACGGAGTTCAAGAACGCAAATGTGGACACCTTTCTTGACGAAGAAGGGATTTCACACGAGTTCTCGGCTACGTACACACCTCAACAAAATGGAGTTGTTGAGAGGAAGAACCGGACGCTCATCGAAATGGCAAGAACGATGCTTGATGAATACAAGACGCCAAAGCACTTTTGGGCAGAAGCGGTTGAGACAGCTTGTCACGCAACAAATCGCTTATATCTTCACAAGCTACTCGGCAAGACGGCATACGAGCTCCTCACCGGTAACAAGCCTCAAGTTGGATACTTTCGAGTATTCGGCTCAAAGTGCTACATTCTTGATAAGCATCGTCGTTCAAAGTTTGCTCCTAAATCTCATGAAGGTTTTCTACTTGGTTATGGCTCAAACTCTCACACTTACCGTGTCTACAACAATTTCACCCGAAAGGTTGAAGAGACGGTAGATGTGAAGTTTGATGAATCTAATGGCTCGCAAGTAGAGCAATTGCCAATTGATGTAGGAGACAAAGACCCTTCAGAAGCAATTCAAGACTTGTCCATTGGCAAAATTCGTCCAACGGAGGTGAAGGAGAGTACTTCATCCGTCCAAGTGGAAGCTTCTACTTCACGACAAGGTGAACCAAGAATCGACACGGAAGCATCCACAAGTGGGACACACCAAGATGAAGAAAACGAGGAAGTACGTCAAGATGAACATCAACAACCTCCTTCTCCACCACGACAAGAGAACGACGACGTCAACAATGAAGAAGGCCAAGAAGAAGAACAAGATGAAGAAGATGTTCAACGAAGACCCAAGCAAAAGCTCTCACGAGTTCGAGCAAGAATTGCCAAAGATCATCCCGTCGAGCAAATCCTCAATGATATACAAACCGGGAGAATCACTCGCTCAAAAACTCGTTTAGCTAACTTTTGTGAAAACTATTCATTCATCTCTAGCATTGAACCTATGAAGGTTGAAGAAGCATTGGAAGATCCGGATTGGATAAACGCTATGCATGAAGAGCTACATAATTTTGAGAGAAACCAAGTTTGGACATTGGTCGAGAAGCCCGACAACAACCACAACATCATTGGTACCAAATGGGTGTTTCGCAACAAGCAAGATGAAGATGGACAAGTGGTTCGCAACAAAGCACGTCTCGTCGCCCAAGGGTACACACAAGTCGAAGGTATGGACTATGGTGAGACATATGCTCCCGTTGCTAGACTTGAGTCCATTCGCATCTTACTTGCCTATGCTAATCACCATAATATCACCTTGTACCAAATGGACATTAAAAGTGCTTTTCTAAATGGTGAAATAGAGGAGGAAGTTTATGTCAAACAACCTCCCGGCTTTATCAATCCTAAGAAACCAAATCATGTTTACAAACTTCACAAAGCTCTTTATGGTCTTAAACAAGCTCCTAGAGCATGGTATAAATGCTTGACCAAGTTCCTTACTACACGTGGTTTTGAAATTGGTAAAATTGATTCTACTCTTTTTACTAAAAGGGTTAATGGAGAACTATTCGTATGCCAAATTTATGTTGATGATATCATATTTGGTTCAACTAACCCTATCTTTAGTGAAAAGTTTGGAAAGCTAATGTCAGAGAAGTTTGAGATGTCTATGATGAGTGAACTCAAATTCTTTCTCGGGTTGCAAATCAAGCAAACTAAGGAAGGTACATTTGTCTCTCAAACAAAGTACACCAAGGACTTATTAAAGAAGTTCAATATGCAAGAATGCAAAGGTATGTCTACACCCATGCCTACTAGTGGACATAATGATTTGACCAAAGATGGTGAACCGGTTGATCAAAAGGTTTATCGCTCTATGATTGGTTCATTGTTATACCTATGTGCTTCACGTCCCGATATTATGCTAAGTGTGTGCATGTGTGCACGATATCAAGCTGCTCCTAAAGATTGTCATCTTAAGGCTGTGAAAAGGATAGTGAGATACTTAATCCATACACCAAATTTTGGCATTTGGTATCCTAAGAGGTCTTCTTTCGATCTTGTTGGCTATTCCGACTCGGATTATGCCGGAGACAAGGTTGATAGAAAGTCCACTTCGGGTACTTGTCAATTTCTTGGTAGATCTCTTGTGTCTTGGTCTTCCAAGAAACAAAACTCAGTATCCTTATCCACCGCCGAAGCGGAATACATTGCCGCTGGTTCATGTTGTGCTCAATTACTTTGGATGACCCAAACTCTTAAAGATTATGGGATTTATGTGAAACATGTTCCACTGCTTTGTGACAATGAAAGTGCTATCAAAATTGGTCATAATCCTGTACAACATTCTCGAACTAAGCATATTGAAGTTCGTCATCATTTCATTCGAGATCATGTTGCTAAGGGTGACACCAATCTTAAGCATGTTCGCGCTAATAAGCAATTAGTGAATATATTCACTAAACCACTTGATGAGAAAGCGTTTTGCAGGTTGAGAGGAGAATTGAACATCATTGATGCTTCGAACTTGGAGTAGAAACCCCACTGGATACATGCAAGACATGAGCTTATGACTAATCCATGATATATCTCTTATGATAACTATCTTATGTCTTGGATATATTTGCACCTTGCATGTTGTCTAACCCATGTAGGTGCTTGGTTGAATCTAATTCCATGAGATTGCGACTCACTCATATCTTGAGCAATCTCTACATCACCAAGACTCTACACAATAGTGGTTGAAGACAAGGAAGCACAAAACCATTCAAACATATCCTTTGACAAATTCTATGAAGCTTCATGATTGTCATTTTTGGATACACAAGTGCTCTTCCTTGCAAGAACTAACCCATGTAGGTAGATGAACTCAAACTCCAAGTGGTGCTCCCAACTCTTGATGAGCTACATCAACCTTGAGCACCCACACAAGTTCAACTACATGAGCAAGAACCACACACCACCCAAGGTATGTTATTCCATCTTAGAGAAGCTTTACTCCAAGACATGAGTCAAAGCAACTCAACAAGATGTGAATACATCAAGATGCTTAAACGAAAAATGGTAACCCCATTTTGAGCTTAAACGATGAGTATGACCTATGATCAAGTTTTCTCACTTGACTCCCTAAGTCAATATACTCTAACAATGTCACTCTCAACA
>NC_053028.1:600070008-600080648 GCF_003073215.2 Triticum urartu
CTTTATACGATCTTGTGATGTGGAAGTAATAAAAGCGACGGACTGCATAATAAAGGTTCACATCACAAGGGGCAATATAAAGTGACGTTCTTTCGCATTGACATTTTGTGCATCCAACCATAAAAGCACATGGCAACCTCTGCTTCCCTCTGCGAAGGGCCTATCCTTTATTATTATCTTCCACCTTATGCAAGAGTCACGGTGATCTTCACCTTTCCTTTTTCACTTTATCCTTTGGCAAGCTTAGCATGTTGGAAAGAACATGATATATATATATATATCTAATTGGATGTAGGGGAGCATGAACCATTATTGTTGACATTACCCTTGAGGTAAAATGTTGTGGGGCAAAACTATAAGCCCCTATCTTTCTCTGTGTCCGATTAAAACTCCATAAACACAAGTATCGCGTGAGTGTTAGCAATTATGAAGGACTAGATGATAGTTGAGTATGTGGACTTGCTTTTAAGCTCTGACATAGACTCTTTCCGATGTTATGATAAATTGCAATTGTTTCGATGACTGAGATTATAGTTTGTTGGAGCCCAATAAGGTTTATGATTCATACTTTTGCATTGTGAATAGATCATCGCTTGAACATAAGTAATCATATGACAAAATCTATATATGTTGCTGTTATGAGAATAATCATGATGCATTCATGTCTGTATTTTATTTTTATTGACGCCTCTACCTCTAAACATGGGACATATTTATTGTTATCGGCTTTTCGCTTGAGGACAAGCGAGGTCTAAGCTTGGGGGAGTTGATACGTCCATTTTGCATCATGCTTTTATATCGATATTTATTGCATTATGGTTGTTATTTCATGTTATGTCACAATACTTACTGGCTATTCTCTCTTATTTTACAAGGTTTACATAAAGAGGGAGAATGCCGGCAGCTGGAATTCTGGGTGGAAAAGGAGCAAATATTAGAGACCTATTCTGTGCAACTCCAAAAGTCATGAAACTCCACGGAATATCTTAAAATAAATAAAGAAAAATCCTCGCCAAAGATGAAGTCCAGGGGGCCCACACCCTGCTCACGAGGGTGGGGGGTGGCGCCCCCTACCAGGGCGCGCCCCCTACCTCGTGGTCCCCCTGGTGGGTCTCCGACGTCCATCTTCTCCTATATGAAGTCTTTCGATGAGAAAAAATAGGAAGCAACCTTTAGGGACGAGACTCCGCCGCCTCGAGGCGGAACCGAGGAAGAACCAATCTAGAGCTCCGGCAGAGCTGTTCTGCCGGGGAAACTTCCCTCCGGGAGGGGGAAATCGTCACCATCGTCATCACCAACGCTCCTCTCATCGGGAGAGGGAAATCTCATCAACATCTTCACCAGCACAGTCTCATCTCCAAACCCTAGTTCATCTCTTGTATCCAATTCTTGTCTCAATGTCCGGGATTGGTGCTAGTAGGTTGCTAGTAGTGCTGATTACTCCTTGTAGTTGATGCTAGTTGGTTTATTTGGTGGAAGATCATATGTTCAGATCCTTTATGCATATTATTACCCCTCTGATTATGAATATGAATATGCTTTGTGAGTAATTACGTTTGTTCCTGAGGACAAGGGAGAAGTCTTGCTATTAGTAGTCATGTGAATTTGGTATTCGTTTGATATTTTGATAAGATGTATGTTGTCTAGCCTCTAGTGGTGTTATGTGAACGTCGACTACATAACAACTTCACCATTATTTGGGCCTAGAGGAAGGCATTGGGAAGTAATAAGTAGATGATGGGTTGCTAGAGTGACAGAAGCTTAAACCCTAGTTTATGCGTTGCTTCGTAAGGGGCTGATTTGGATCCATATGTTTCATGCTATGGTTAGGTTTACCTTAGTACTTTTGTTGTAGTTGAGGATGCTTGCAATAGAGGTTAATCATAAGTGGGATGCTTGTTCAAGTAAGAATAGAACCCAAGCACCGGTCCACCCACATATCAAGTTATCAAAGTATTGAACGCGAATCACATGAACGTGATGAAAACTAGCTTGACGATATTCCCATGTGTCCTCGGGAGCGCTTTTCCTATTATAAGAGTTTGTTCTGGCTTGTCCTTTGCTACAAAAGGATTGGGCCACCTTGCTGCACCTTATTTACTTTTGTTACTTGTTGCTCGTTACAATTTACCTTATTACAAAACTATCTGTTACCACTTATTTCAGTACTTGCAGAGAATACCTTGCTGAAAATCCGCTTATCATTTCCTTCTGCTCCTCGTTGGGTTCGACACTCTTACTTATCGAAAGGACTACGACAGATCCCCTATACTTGTGGGTCATCAAGACTCTTTTTTGGCGCCGTTGCCGGGGAGTGTAGCGCCTTTGGTAAGTGGAATTTGGTAAGGAAAATTTATATAGTGTGCTGAAATTTACTGTCACTTGTTACTATGGAAAGTAATTCTCTGAGGGGCTTGTTCGGGGTATCTTCACCCCATCCAGTAGAGCAAAGAGTTGCTCCTCAACCTACTGAACCTATTGAAAATGAAACTCCTTTTGAATTTCCTTCGGGTATGATGGAAAAACTGCTAGCTAATCCTTTTACAGGAGATGGAACAAAGCATCCTGATGAGCACTTAATATATGTGGATGAAGTTTGTGGATTATTTAAGCTTGCAGGTATACCCGATGATGTTGCTAAGAAGAAGGTCTTCCCTTTATCTTTGAAGGGAGACGCATTGACATGGTATAGGCTATGTGATGATATGAGATCATGGAACTATAGAAGATTGAAATTGGAATTTCATCAAAAGTATTACCCTATGCATCTTGTTCATCGTGATCGCAATTATATATATAATTTTTGGCCTCGCGAAGGAGAAAGCATCGCTCAAGCTTGGGGGAGGCTTAAATCAATGTTATATTCATGCCCCAATCATGGGTTTCCAAGGGAAACAATTATTCAAAATATTTATGCTCGGCTTTCTAAAAATAATCGCACCATGCTCGATACTTCTTGTGCTGGCTCTTTTATGATGAAGACTATTGAATTCAAATGGGACTTGTTGGATAGAATTAAACGCAACTCTGAAGATTGGGACCTCGACGAAGGTAAGGAGTCAGGTATGACACCTAAGTTTGATTGTGTTAAATCTTTTATGGATACCGATATTTTCCGTAAGTTTAGCACTAAATATGGACTTGACTCTGAGATAGTAGCTTCTTTCTGTGAATCTTTTGCTACTTATGTTGGTCTCCCCAAGGAGAAGTGGTTTAAATATCATCCTCCCATAGAAGTAAAAGTAGCTGCACCCATTAAAGTTGAAGAAAAGAATGTCACTTATAATGATCCTATTGTTCCTACTTCTTATGTTGAGAGACCACCTTTCCCTGTTAGAATAAAGGATCATGCTAAAGCTTCAACTGTTGTTCGTAAAAGCAATATTATAACTTATACACCTACTGAGAAAGTTAAAGTAGAACCTAATATTGCTATTGTTAAAGATCTCTTGTCTGATAATATTGATGGGCATGTTATTCAGTTCAACGGTGAAACTGCTAGAATCGCTAAACCTTGTGCTAAAGATAAACATAGACCTATGGTAGGCGTGCCTGTTATTTCTGTTAAAATAGGATATCATTCTTATCATGGCTTATGTGATATGGGTGCTAGTGCTAGTGTTATACCACATACTTTATACGAAGAAATTAAGCATGAAATTGCACCTGCTAAGTTAGAGGGTATTGATGTCACAATTAAACTTGCACCCATAGAGATTACTATTGCAATCAATTGGAATTGTTAGAGATGTTGAAGTCTTGTGTGGGAAAACTAAATATCCTGCGGATTTTCTTGTTCTTACTTCCCCACAAGATAGCTTTTGTCCCATTATATTTGGTAGACCCTTCTTGAACACTGTTAATGCTAGATAGATTGTGAAAAGAATGTTGTTACTAGTTGGCTTGGATGATATGGTTCATGAGTTTAATTTCTCTAAATTTAGTAAACAACATCGTGAGGAAGAATTACCTAGTAAGGATGAAATTATTGGTCTTGCTTCTATTGCCGTACCTCCTAGTGATCCTTTAGAACACTATTTGCTAGACCATGAAAATGATATGTTCATGAATGAAAGAAGGGAAATAGATGAAGTATTCTTTAAACAGGAACCTATTCTAACACAACTTTGCCTGTTGAAATTTTAGGGGATCCTCCTCCAAGGTGATCCCGTGTTTGAGCTTAAACCGTTGCCTGATAATCTTAAATATGCTTATCTTGATGAAAAGAAGATATATCCTGTTATTATTAGTGCTAACCTTTCAGAGCATGAAGAAGAAAGATTATTGAAAACTCTGAAGAAGCATCATGCTGCTATTGGATATACTCTTAATGATCTTGAGGGCATTAGTCCCACTCTATGTCAACATAAAATAAATTTGGAAGCAGATGCCAAACCAGTTCGTGATCCTCAACGACGTCTGAATCCTAAAATGAAAGAAGTGGTAAGAAAAATAAATACTCAAGCTTCTGGAGGCAGGTATAATTTATCCCGTTGCTGATAGTGAGTGGGTAAGTCTGTCCATTGTGTCCCTAAGAAGGGAGGTATTACTGTTGTTCCTAATGATAAAGATGAATTGATTCCACAAAGAATTATCACAGGTTATAGGATGGTAATTGATTTCCGCAAATTAAATAAAGCTACTAAGAAAGATCATTACCCCTTACCTTTTATTGATCAAATGCTAGAAAGATTATGCAAACACACACATTATTGCTTTCTAGATGGTTATTCTGGTTTCTCTCAAATACCTGTGTCGGCTAAAGATCAATCAAAGACTACTTTTCACTTGCCCTTTTGGTACTTTTGCTTATAGACGTATGCCTTTTGGTTTATGTAATGCACCTGCTACCTTTCAAAGATGCATGATGGCTATATTCTCTACTTTTGTGAAAAGATCTGTGAGGTTTTCATGATGACTTTTCGGTCTATGGTTCCTCTTTTGACGATTGCTTGAGCAATCTTGATCGAGTTTTGCAGAGATGTGAAGAAACTAATCTTGTCTTGAATTGGGAAAAGTGCCACTTTATGGTTAATGAAGGTATTGTCTTGGGGCACAAAGTTTCTGAAAGAGGTATTGAAGTTGATAAAGCCAAGGTTGATGCTATTGAAAAGATGCCATGTCCCAAGGACATCAAAGGTATAAGAAGTTTCCTTGGTCACGCCGGATTTTATAGGAGGTTCATTAAGGACTTCTCAAAAATTTCTCGGCCTCTGACTAATTTATTGCAAAAAGATATACCATTTGTCTTTGATGATGATTGTGTAGAAGCATTTGAAATACTTAAGAAAGCATTAGTCTCTGCACCTATTGTTCAGCCACCTGATTGGAATTTACCCTTTGAAATTATGTGTGATGCTAGTGATTATGCTGTAGGTGCTGTTCTAGGGCAAAGAGTTGATAAGAAATTAAATGTTATTCATTATGCTAGTAAGACTCTAGACAATGCTCAAAGAAATTATGCTACTACTGAAAAAGAGCTTTTAGCAGTTGTATTTGCTTGTGATAAGTTCAGACCTTATATTGTTGATTCTAAAGTAACTATTCACTGATCATGCTGCTATTAAATACCTTATGGAAAAGAAAGATGCTAAACCTAGACTTATTAGATGGGTTCTCTTGCTACAAGAATTTGATTTGCATATTGTTGATAGAAAGGGAGCTGAGAACCCCGTTGCAGACAACTTGTCTAGGTTAGAGAATGTTCTTGATGACCCACTACCTATTAATGATAGCTTTCCTGATGAACAATTAAATGTTATAAGTACTTCTCGTAGTACTCCATGGTATGCTGATTATGCTAATTATATTGTTGCTAAGTTTATACCACCTAGCTTCACATACCAACAAAAAGAAAAGTTCTTCTATGATTTGAGACATTACTTTTGGGATGACCCACATCTTTATAAAGAAGGAGTAGATGGTGTTATTAGACGTTGTGTACCTGAGCATGAACAGGAACAGATCCTACGCAAGTGTCACTCCGAAGCTTATGGAGGACACCACGCTGGAGATAGAACTGCACATAAGGTATTGCAATCCGGTTTTTATTGGCCTACTCTCTTCAAGGATGCCCGTAAGTTTGTCTTGTCTTGTGATGAATGTCAAAGAATTGGTAATATTAGTAGACGTCAAGAAATGCCTATGAATTATTCTCTTGTTATTGAACCGTTTGATGTTTGGGGCTTTGATTATATGGGACCTTTTCCTGCCTCTAATGGATACACACATATTTAGTTGCTGTTGATTACGTTACTAAGTGGGTAGAAGCTATTCCAACTAGTAGTGCTGATCATAACACTTCTATTAAAATGCTTAAGGAAGTTATTTTCCCGAGGTTTGGAGTCCCTAGATATTTAATGACTGATGGTGGTTCACACTTTATTCATGGTGCTTTCCGTAAAATGCTTGCTAAATATGATGTTAATCATAGAATTGCATCTCCTTATCACCCACAGTCTAGTGGTCAAGTATAATTGAGCAATAGAGAGCTCAAATTAATTTTGCAAAAGACTGTTAATAGGTCTAGAAAGAATTGGTTCAAGAAACTTGATGATGCATTATGGGCATATAGAACTGCATAAAAATCCTATGGGTATGTCTCCATAAAATGGTATATGGAAAAGCATGTCACTTACCTCTCGAACTAGAACATAAGGCATATTGGGCTATTAAAGAGCTCAACTATGATTTCAAACTTGCCGGTGAGAAGAGGTTATTTGATATTAGCTCACTTGATGAATGGAGAACCCAAGCATGAAAATGCCAAGTTATTTAAAGAAAAAGTTAAAAGATGGCATGACAAAAGGATACAAAAGCGTGAGTTTAATGTAGGTGATTATGTATTGCTATACAACTCTCGTTTAAGATTTTTTGCAGGAAAACTTCTCTCTAAATGGGAAGGCCCCTATGTTATCGAGGAGGTCTATCGTTCCGGTGCCATAAAAATCAACAACTTCGAAGGCACAAATCCGAAGGTGGTAAACGGTCAAAGAATCAAACATTATATCTCAGGTAATCCCATAAATGTTGAAACCAATATTATTGAAACCGTAACCCCGGAGGAATACATAAGGGACACTTTCCGGAACGTTTCAGACTCCGAAAGGGAATAGGTATGTGGTACGGTAAGTAAACCGACTCCAAAACAATTTCTAAGGCAATATTTCTCCGTTTTGGAATATTTAGAAAAATAGAAAAATAAGTAGCAGTCCGGGAAGGACACGAGGGCCCCACGAGGGTGGTGGGCGCGCCCTACCCCTCTGGGCGCGCCCCCTACCTCGTGAGCACCTCGTGTGCCTTCTGGACTCCGTTTTCTCACGTGATATGTATTTTGGTCGGTAAAAATCATTATATATTCTCCCGAAGGCTTTGACTCCCGTATCACGCAAATCTCCTCTGTTCTTGTTTCGAGCTGTTTTCTGTCAGGGTTTTCAAGGTCCAGGCATCATGTCGTCCCCCTCCTCCAACAATGGTGACAACGATGCTTGGCTAATGAGGATAGATCTGAAGGGGGAAGAACCCATGAAGGTCAACAAGGATGAAAGGATCAAGAAGGCCACGGAGGATCAAGCTCCGGCAGCAAAAGACATCCTTCAACTTGATCATAACCTTCTTACCCCAACTGAGATCGAAGCTTTCAAGATGATTGAGTTAGCTCGTATACAGAATAAGTATCTCACACAAGAAAATATTTTGTTGAAGGAGCATATTGTCGCACTCAAGGGCATTATCCGCAAGCTGGAGGACCTCTTACGCTCGATGTGCGATTATCCATCACCACCACCTTCTTCACCGACAAGGAGACATAATCACATGGGTATGGGCACTCCCCTTGGCAACTGCCAAGCTTGGGGGAGGTGCCCCGGTATCGTATCACAATCACATCTCCTATCTTTACCGTTTTTTCTAGTTCGATCCTATTAGTAGTATCTTGATCTAGTAGAATAAAGTTTATGGCATGATCTAGTTTTGAGTTTTGCTTTATGATCTCTCTTTGTAATCGAGTCTGTGAGCTATATATAATAAAGATTAGTGTTGAGTAAGGGCTTGATTATTTTGCCATGATCTTGGGTGAATAAAAGAAAAGAGAAAAAGAATAAAAAGAAACAAAGTTCATATTGATCTTATTGAGAGTAATGACTTCACATAGAAAGAGTATGATGATTAAAAGTTGTTGGGAGTTGGCAGACATAGCTTTGGTCATTGTTGCAATTAATAGGAAGTAATAAGGAAAGAGAGGTTTCACATATAGATATATTATCATTGACATCTTTTATGATTGGAAGCACTCATTAAAATATGACATGCTAAAGAGTTGATGTTGGACAAGGAAGACAACGTAATGAGTTATGTCTTTCTTATATCTGAGATAAAGTATGTTGTCATGGATCCTCTAACTTGTTGAGCTTGCCTTTCCCCCTCATGCTAGCCAAATTCTCAGCACCAGTAGAGATACTACTTGTGCTTCCAAATACCCTTAAACCAGTTTTGCCATGAGAGTCCACCATATCTACCTATGGATTGAGTAAGATCCTTCAAGTAAGTTGTCATCGGTGCAAAGCAATAAAAATTGCTCTAAATATGTATGATTGATTGGTGTGGGAGAAATAAGCTTTATACGATCTTGTGATGTGGAAGTAATAAAAGCGACGGACTGCATAATAAAGGTTCACATCACAAGGGGCAATATAAAGTGACGTTCTTTCGCATTGAAGATTTTGTGCATCCAACCATAAAAGCACATGGCAACCTCTGCTTCCCTCTGCGAAGGGCCTATCCTTTATTATTATCTTCCACTTATGCAAGAGTCACGGTGATCTTCACCTTTCCTTTTTCACTTTATCCTTTGGCAAGCTTAGCATGTTGGAAAGAACATGATATATATATATATATATATATCTAATTGGATGTAGGGGAGCATGAACCATTATTGTTGACATTACCCTTGAGGTAAAATGTTGTGGGGCAAAACTATAAGCCCCTATCTTTCTCTGTGTCCGATTAAAACTCCATAAACACAAGTATCGCGTGAGTGTTAGCAATTATGAAGGACTAGATGATAGTTGAGTATGTGGACTTGCTTTTAAGCTCTGACATAGACTCTTTCCGATGTTATGATAAACTGCAATTGTTTCGATGACTGAGATTATAGTTTGTTGGAGCCCAATAAGGTTTATGATTCATACTTTTGCATTGTGAATAGATCATCGCTTGAACATAAGTAATCATATGACAAAATCTATATATGTTGCTGTTATGAGAATAATCATGATGCATTCATGTCTGTATTTTATTTTTATTGACGCCTCTACCTCTAAACATGGGGACATATTTATTGTTATCGGCTTTTCGCTTGAGGACAAGCGAGGTCTAAGCTTGGGGGAGTTGATACGTCCATTTTGCATCATGCTTTTATATCGATATTTATTGCATTATGGGTTGTTATTTCATGTTATGTCACAATACTTACGGCTATTCTCTCTTATTTTACAAGGTTTACATAAAGAGGGAGAATGCCGGCAGCTGGAATTCTGGGGCTGGAAAAGGAGCAAATAGTTAGAGACCTATTCTGTGCAACTCCAAAAGTCCTGAAACTCCACGGAATATCTTAAAATAAATAAAGAAAAATCCTCGCCAAAGATGAAGGCCAGGGGGCCCACACCCTGCTCACGAGGGCCTAGGGCGCGCCCCCTACCTCGTGGGCCCCCTGGTGGGTCTCCGACGTCCATCTTCTCCTATATGAAGTCTTTCGATGAGAAAAAAAAATCAGAAGCAACCTTTCGGGACGAGACTCCGCCGCCACGAGGCGGAACCTTGGCGGAACCAATCTAGAGCTCCGGCAGAGCTGTTCTGCCGGGGACTCCTCCGGGAGGGGGAAATCAATCACCACGCTCCTCTCATCGGGAGAGGGAAATCTCCATCAACATCTTTACCAGCACCATCTCATCTCCAAACCCTAGTTCATCTCTTGTATCCAATTCTTGTCTCAAAGTCCGGGATTGGTGCTAGTAGGTTGCTAGTAGTGCTGATTACTCCTTGTAGTTGATGCTAGTTGGTTTATTTGGTGGAAGATCATATGTTCAGATCCTTTATGCATATTATTACCCCTCTGATTATGAACATGAATATGCTTTGTGAGTAATTACGTTTGTTCCTGAGAACAAGGGAGAAGTCTTGCTATTAGTAGTCATGTGAATTTGGTATTCGTTTGATATTTTGATAAGATGTATGTTGTCTAGCCTCTAGTGGTGTTATGTGAACGTCGACTACATAACACTTCACCATTATTTGGGCCTAGAGGAAGGCATTGGGAAGTAATAAGTAGATGATGGGTTGCTAGAGTGACAGAAGCTTAAACCCTAGTTTATGCGTTGCTTCGTAAGGGGCTGATTTGGATCCATATGTTTCATGCTATGGTTAGGTTTACCTTAATACTTTTGTTGTAGTTGCGGATGCTTGCAATAGAGGTTAATCATAAGTGGGATGCTTTGTTCAAGTAAGAACAGCACCCAAGCACCGGTCCACCCACATATCAAATTATCAAAGTATCGAACGCGAATCATATGAACGTGATGAAAACTAGCTTGACGATATTCCCATGTGTCCTCGGGAGCGCTTTTCCTATTATAAGAGTTTGT
>NC_053028.1:600081648-600096924 GCF_003073215.2 Triticum urartu
ATAAGTAATCATATGACAAAACCTATATATGTTGCTGTTATGAGAATAATCATGATAGCCTCATGTCCGTATTTTATTTTTATCGACGCCTCTACTTCACATGAGGACATATTTATTGTTATCGGCTTTTCGCTTGAGGACAAGCGAGGTCTAAGCTTGGGGGAGTTGATACGTCCATTTTGCATCATGCTTTTATATCGATATTTATTGCATTATGGACTGTTATTTCACTTTATGTCACAATACTTATGGCTATTCTCTTATTTTACAAGGTTTACATAAGGAGGAGAATGCCGGCAGCTGGAATTCTGGTCTGAAAAGGAGCAAATATTAGAGACCTATTCTGCGCAACTCCAAAAGTCCTGAAACTCCACAGAACATCTTAAAATAAATAAAGAAAAATCCTCGCCAAAGATGAAGGCCAGGGGTCCCACACCCTGCTCACGAGGGTGGGGGCGCCCCTCTTCGACGTCCATCTTCTCCTATATGAAGTCTTTCGATGAGAAAAAAATAGGAAGGAACTTTTCGGGACGAGACTCCGCCGCCACGAGGCGGAACCTTGGCAGATCCAATCTAGAGCTCCCACAGAGCTATTCTATCGGGGATACATCCCTCCGGGAGGGGGAAATCATCACCATCGTCATCACCAACGCTCCTCTCATCGGGAGAGGGTAATCTCCATCAACATCTTCACCAGCACCATCTCATCTCCAAACCCTAGTTCATCTCTTGTATCCAATTCTTGTCTCAAAGTCCGGGATTGGTGCTAGTAGGTTGCTAGTAGTGTTGATTACTCCTTCTAGTTGATGCTAGTTTGTTTAATTGGTGGAAGATCATATGTTTAGATCCTGTATGCATATTATTACCCATATGATTATGAACATGAATATGCTTTGTGAGTAACTACGTCGTTCCTGAGGATAAGGGAGAAGTCTTGCCATTAGTAGTCATGTGAATTTGGTATTCGTTTGATATTTTGATAAGATGTGTGTTGTATAACCTCTAGTGGTGTTATGTGAACATCGACTACATAACACTTTACCATTATTTGGGCCTAGAGGAAGGCATTGGGAAGTAATAAGTAGATTATGGGTTGCTAGAGTGACAAAAGCTTAAACCCTAGTTTATGCGTTGCTTCGTAAGGTGCTGATTTGGATCCATATGTTTCATGCTATGGCTAGGGTTACCTTAATACTTTTGTTATAGTTGAGGATGCTTGCAATAGAGGTTAATCATAAGTGGGATGCTTGTTCAAGTAAGAACAGCACCCAAGCACCGGTCCACCCACATATCAAATTATCAAAGTATCGAACGCGAATCATATGAACGATGATGAAAACTGCCTTGACGATGTTCCCATGTGTCCGCGGGAGCACTTTTCCTATTATAAGAGTTTGTTCCGGATTGTCCTTTGCTACAAAAAGGATTGGGCCACCTTGCTGCAATTTATTTACTTTTGTTACTTGTTGCTCGTTACAATTTATCTATCACAAAACTATCTGGTTACCACTTATTTCAAGTACTTGCAGAGAACACCTTACTGAAAACCGCTTATCATTTCCTTCCGCTCCTCATTGGGTTCGACACTCTTACTTATCGAAAGGACTACGATAGATCCCCTATACTTGTGGGTCATCAACGTACACTGCCTTCTCCCTCCTTAATTTTTTAACACAGGCAGATTAGACCAAATACAGGTATCGTGCTAAATTTTGGAATTATTCCGGGTTCCACTACTAGGGAAAACCTTATACACAGAACTCTAGCAGTAGCGCCGGTTTAAAAAGGGCGCTAGTGCTAAATACCAGTAGCGAGTGCGGTATAAACGCGCTACAGATACAAACGCAGTAGTAGCACGTCTTTATTTAAAAGCGCTACTACTAAAGTTCTCACTACTAAGCCAATAGGCCACACATAGTAGTAGCGTTCTTGTAGAAACCGCGTTACCGCTAATTTTATTATAGCAGCACATTTAGGAAGAAAAGCGCTACTGATAACGAAAAGAAAAGAAATCGAAAAATAGAAAAGTAAATGAAAATTAAAGAAATAGAAAAAGGAGAAAGGTAAAAATAAAATGTAAAGAAAATAAATGAGAAAGGAAAAAAGGAGAATGGCTTAGCAGTAGCGCGTTTTGTGAAACGCGCTATAGCTAACTTAGCTATCGAGCGTTTTCTATAATGTGCTACCGCTATGTTTCACTTAACCAACGGTTTTCCCTCCCCCGACCACCACTCCTCCCCCAAATCCCTCGCCCCACTTTGCCGCCATGTCCCAATTCGCCATTGCTCCACTTCGCCGCTCTCTCCTGCCACCGCCGACGCCCCCAGAGCCACCAGAGCCGCGCGCCGTCAACACCACCAGAGCTGCCCCAACGCCACCGGAGCTGCATAGCCTCATCAACGCCACCGGAGCCACCCTCGGCGCCACCGGAGACACCCTCGACGCCCCTGCCTCCCTCACCACAACTGCCTCCCTCGCCGTCACCGGAGGCGCCCCTGCCTCCCTTGCCACCACTGCCTCCCTCGCTACCACCGGAGCAATCCTCTGTAAGCACCCCTCCTCTCTCTCATGCATAGCACAAACATTGGACATACTAACTAGCTAGGTTAACTAGTTTAATTAGGTTAATTATCTAGGTTAGTGCAAAAAATTAGTTAGGGCTTTGACAAGAACTAGTTAGGTTAACTAGTTTAATTAGGTTAATTATCTAGGTTAGTGCAAAAATTTAGTTAGGGCTTTGATAGAGAACTAGTTAGGTTAACTAGTTTAATTAGGTTAATTATCTAGGTTAAGAAAAAAATTATTTAGGGCTTTGATAGAGAACTAGCTAGGTTAACTAGTTTAATTAGGTTAATTATCTTGGTAAACTAGGTTAACAAGCTTGGTTAACTAACTAGCTAGGTTAATCAGGTTCATTAGGTAAACAAGCTAGGTCAGAGGAAAACTTTATTTTAGAGCATTAGGTCAGAAGGGTTAGAGAAATGGAGTTTGAGGGAGTCCTGGATTGGGGGGTCTCCGGACAGCCGGACTATCTCCATTGGCCGGACTGTTAGACTATGAAGATACAAGATTGAAGACTTCGTCTCGTGTCCTAATGGGACTCTACTTGGCGTGGAAGGCAAGCTAGACAATACGTATATGGATACCTCCTCCTTTGTAACCGACCTTGTGTAATCCTAACCCTCTCCGGTGTCTATATAAACCGAAGGGTTTTAGTCCGTAGGACAACAATCACAACATACAATCATACCATAGGCTAGCTTCTAGGGTTTAGCCTCTCTGATCTCGTGGTAGATCTACTCTTGTACTACCCATATCATCAATATTAATCAAGCAGGAAGGGTTTTACCTCCATCAAGAGGGCCCGAACCTGGGTAAAACATCGTGTCCCCTGCCTCCTGTTACCATCCGCCTAGACGCACAGTTCGGGACCCCCTACCCGAGATCCGCCGGTTTTGACACCGACATTGGTGCTTTCATTGAGAGTTCCTCTGTGTCGTCGCCGTTAGGCTTGATGGCTCCTACTATCATCGATAGCGATGCGGTCCAGGGTGAGACTTTTCTCCCCGGACAGATCTTGTATTCGGCGGCTTTGCACTGCGGGCTAATTCGCTTGGCCATCTGGAGCAGATTGAAAGCTACGCCCCTGGCCATCAGGTCAGATTTGGAAGTTTGAACTACACGGCCGACATCCGCGGAGACTTGATCTTCGACGGATTCAAGCCACAGCCGGGCGCGCCGCACTGTCGCGATGGGTATGACCTAGCTCTGCCGCCGAACAGTACCCCAGAGGCTGCGCCCGCATCAGCTCTGACCCTTAGCTCGGAGCCAACTGCGCCAGTCGAGGAGGGTGGTTAGACACCGCCTCAGGGGCTGCAGTCTCAACGGCGATCGAGCCGAACACCAGCCTAACCCTCTGCGCAGCCCGTGACTCCAAGGTGCCGGACTCTTTTCCGGACTCCGAACCATCCGCGCCCCTGCCAATCGAATCCGATTGGGCGCCGATCATGGAATTCACCGCCGCGGATATCTTTCAGCACTCGCCCTTCGGCGACATTCTGAATTCACTAAGGTCTCTCTCTTTGTCAGGAGAGCCCTGGCCGGATTATGGCCAACAGGATTGGGATGCGGACGACGAAGAAATTCGACGCCCACCCACCACCCACTTCGTAGCCACTGTCGATGATTTAACCGACATGCTCGACTTCGACTCCGAAGACATCGACGGTATGGACGACGATGTAGGAGACGAACATGAACCAGCACCTATAGGGCACTGGAAAGCCACCTCGTCATATGACATATACATGGTGGATACACCCAAAGAAGGCAATGGCGACGGATAGCGGAGGATGACCCCTCCAAGAAGCAACCCAAACGCCGACGTCAGCGGCGCCGCTCTAAGTCCCGCCAAAGCAAAAGTGGTGATACCGGCACAGGAGATAATAACACTCCGGATAGTGCCGAAGACAACAACAATCCCCTCCAGCAAGATTTAGAGCAGGAGGATGAAGGAGCCAGCTCTCCTGAGAGAGCGGCAGATGGAGAGGAGGAGGATGACAATTACATGCCCCCCTCCGAAGACGAGGCAAGCCTCGGCGACGATGAATTCGCCGTCCCAGAGGATCCCGTCGAACAAGAGCGCTTCAAGCGCCGGCTTATGGCCACGGCAAATAGCCTGAAGAAAAAGCAGCAGCAGCTTCAAGCTGATCAAGATCTGCTAGCTGACAAATGGACTGAAGTCCTCGCGGCCGAGGAATATAAACTCGAGCGCCCCTCCAAGAGTTACCCAAGGCGCAGGTTACTACCCCGACTGGAGGAAGAAGCGTATGATACGGCTGATCGGCCACCTCGTGGCCGCGATAGAGAGGCATTCCAGCCAAAAGCTCAGCCTCCACCCCAACGCCATTCAAATAAAAAGGCATGGGGAGATACGCCAGACCTGCGAGACATATTGGAGGACAAGGCAAAGCATTCAAGATCGATCTACGGATCACGAGGGCGCACCACTCTGCAGACGACAAACGTCACGCCGGATACAGTAAAAGCAAATCCGGCCGGGCCGAACACAGCGGGCAAGACCCATTCGAGCTGCGTCGCGATATAGCCCAATACAGAGGCGCCGCACACCCCTTATGCTTCACAGACGAAGTAATGGAACATCAATTCCCAGAAGGTTTCAAACCTGTAAATATTGAATCATACGAGGCACAACAGATCCCGCAGTATGGATTGAGGACTTCCTCCTCCACATCCACATGGCCCGCGTGATGACTTACACGCCATCAAATACCTCCCACTAAAGCTCAAAGGACCAGCGCGGCATTGGCTTAACAGCTTGCCAGCGGACTCCATTAGCTGTTGGGAAGATCTGGAAGCCGCATTCCTCGACAACTTTCAGGGCACTTATGTGCGACCACCAGACGCCGATGACTTGAGCCACATAATTCAGCAGCCAGAAGATCGGCCAGGCAATTCTGGACTCAGTTCCTTACAAAGAAAAATCAAATCATCGACTGTCCGGATGCGGAGGCCTTAGCGGCTTTCAAACACAACATCCGAGACGAGTGGCTAGCCCGGCACCTTGGTCAGGAAAAGCCGAAATCTACGGCAGCTCTCACTACGCTCATGACCCGCTTTTGTGCGCGAGAAGACAGCTGGCTGGCTCGCAGTAATAACATATCAAAGAACCATGGTACCTCAGATACCAAGGACGGCAATAGCAGGTCACGTCGCAACAAACATAAGCGCCGCATTAACAGCGAAAATACTGAGGATACGACAGTCAATGCCGGATTCAAAGGCTCTAAACCCGGTCAGCGGAAAAAGCCATTCAAACAAAGTACGCCGGGTCCGTCCAGCTTGGACCGTATACCGATCGCTCGTGTCAAATACACGGCACCCCAGACAAGCCAGCCAATCACACCAACAGGGATTGTTGGGTGTTCAAGCAGGCCGGCAAGTTAATTGCCGAAAACAAGGACAAGGGGCCGCATAGCGATGACGAGGAGGAGCCCCGGCAGCCGCACACTGGAGGACAGAAGAGGTTTCCCCCGCAAGTGCGGACGGTGAACATGATATACGCAACCCACATCCCCAAGAGGGAGCGGAAGCGTGCGCTCAGGGACGTATATGCGTTGGAGCCAGTCGCCCCAAAGTTCAACCCTTGGTCCTCCTGTCCGATCACCTTCGATCGCAGGGACCACCCCACTAGTATCCGTCATGGCGGATTCGCCGCACTGGTCCTAGACCCAATCATTGACGGATTTCACCTCACTCGAGTCCTTATGGATGGCGGCAGCAGCCTGAACCTGCTTTATCAGGACACAGTGCGCAAAATGGGTATAGACCCCTCAAGGATCAAACCCACAAAACGACCTTTAAGGGCGTCATTCCAGGTGTAGAGGCCCATTGCACAGGCTCAATTACACTGGAAGTGGTCTTCGGATCCCCGGATAACTTCCGAAGCGAAGAGTTAATCTTTGATATAGTCCCGTTCCGCAGTGGTTATCGCTACTACACAACCTTTTTCTTGTAGACGTTGTTGGGCCTCCAAGTGCAGAGGTTTGTAGGACAGTAGCAAATTTCCCTCAAGTGGATGACCTAAGGTTTATCAATCCGTAGGAGGCGTAGGATGAAGATGGTCTCTCTCAAGCAACCCTGCAACCAAATAACAAAGAGTCTCTTGTGTCCCCAACACACCCAATACAATGGTGAATTGTATAGGTGCACGAATTCGGCGAAGAGATGGTGATACAAGTGCAATATGGATGGTAGATAAAGGTCTTTGTAATCTGAAATTATAAAAACAGCAAGGTAACTAATGGTAAAAGTGAGCGTAAATGGTATTGCAATGATAGGAAGTAAGGCCTAGGGTTCATACTTTCACTAGTGTAAGTCCCCTGAACAATACTAACATAATTGGATCACATAACTATCCCTCAACATGCAACAAAGAGTCACTCCAAAGTCACTAATAGCGGAGAACGAACGAAGAGATTATGGTAGGGTACGAAACCACCTCAAAGTTATTCTTTCCAATCAATCCGTTGGGCTATTCCTATAAGTGTCACAAACAGCCCTAGAGTTCGTACTAGAATAACACCTTAAGACACACATCAACCAAAACCCTAATGTCACCTAGATACTCCAATCTCACCTCAAGTATCTGTGGGTATGATTATACGATATGCGTCACACAATCTCAGATTCATCAATTCAACCAACACAAAGGACCTCAAAGAGTGCCCCAAAGTTCTATCGGAGAATCACGACGAAAACGTGTGCCAACCCCTATGCATTGGTTCATGGGTGGAATCCGCAAGTTGATCACCAAAACATACATCAAGTGAATCACGTGATATCCCATTGTCACCACGGATATCCACGACAAGACATACATCAAGTGTTTTCAAATCTTTAAAGACTCAATCTAATAAGATAACTTCAAAGGGGAAACTCAATTCATTACAAGAGAGTAGAGGGGGGAAGAAACATCATAGGATCCAAATATAATAGCAAAGCTCGCGATACATCAAGATTGTATCATCTCAAGAACACGAGAGAGAGAGAGATCAAACACATAGCTACTGGTACATACCCTCAGCCCCGAGGGAGAACTACTCCCTCCTCGTCATGGAGAGCACTGGGATGATGAAGATGGCCACCGGAGAAGGATTTCCCCCCTCCGGCAGGGTACCGGAAAATGGGGTTCTAGATTGGTTTTCGGTGTTACTGGAGGCTTTGTGCGGCGGAACTCCCGATCTTAATCTTGTTCTGGAAGTTTTAGGGTACGGACGGTATATATGGTGAAAAGGAGTAACGTCGGTGGAGCTATGGGGGCCCCACGAGGCAGGGGGGCACGCCCAGGGGGGCGCCCTCCACCCTCGTGACCTCCCCGGAAACTTCTTGGAGTAGGGTCCAAGTCTCCTGGATCACGTTCGGTGAGAAGATCACGTTCCCGAAGGTTTCATTCCGTTTGGACTCCGTTTGATATTCTGTTTCCTCGAAATACTGAAATAGGCAAAAAACAGCAATTCTGGGCTGGGCCTCCGGTTAATAGGTTAGTCCCAAAAATAATATAAAAGTGGAAAATAAAGCCCAATATAGTCCAAAACAGTAGATAAAGTAGCATGGAGCAATCAAAAATTATAGATACGTTGGAGACGTATCAGGCATCCCCAAGCTTAATTCCTGCTCGTCCTCGAGTAGGTAAATGATAAAAAGAGAATTTTTGATGCGGAGTGATACTTTGGCATAATTTCAATGTAAATCTTCTTAATCATGGTATGAATATTCAGATCCGAAAGGTTCAAGACAAAAGTTCATATTGACATAAAAATGATAATACTTCAAGCATACTAATCAAACAATTATGTCATCTCAAAATAACATGGCCAAAGGAAGTTCATCCCTACAAAATCATATAGTTAGGCTATGCTTCATTTTCGTCACACAAAGATGTTCCCAACTTCTATACCCCCGATGACAAGCCAAGCAATTGTTTCATACTCAAATAATCTCAAACTTTTTCAACCTTCACGCAATACATGAGCGCGAGCCATGGACATAGCACTATGGGTGGTATAGAATATGATGATGGGGATTGTGTGGAGAAGACAAAAAAGGAGAAAGTCTCACATCAACGAGGCTAATCAATGAGCTATGGAGATGCCCATCAATTGATGTTAATGCAAGGAGTAGGGATTGCCATGCAACGGATGCACTAGAGCTAAGAATGCTCAACAAAAGAAAACTAGTGGGTGTGCATCCAACTTGCTTGCTCATGAAGACCTAGGGCATTTTGAGGAAGCCCATCGTTGGAATATACAAGCCAAGTTCTATAATGAAAAATTCCCACTAGTATGAACAAGACAACTTATGAGACTCACTATATGAAATCATGGTGCTACTTTGAAGCACAATATATGAGACTCACTACATGAAGAACAAGGTGCTACTTTGAAGCACAAGTGTGGAAAAAGAGATAGTAGCATTGCCCTTTTTATTTTCTCTCTTTTTTTGGGCCTTTCTTTTTTTTTCTTTTTGGCCTTTCTCTCTTCTTTTTTTGATTGGGCAATGCTCTAATAATGATGATCATCACACTTCTATTGATTACAACATAATGATTACAACTCGATACTAGAACAAGATATGACTCTATATGAATGCCTCCGGCGGTGTACCGGGATGGTGCAATGAATCAAGAGTGACATGTATGAAAAATAATGCATGGTGGCTTTGCCACAAATACAATGTCAACTACAAGATCATGCAATGGCAATATGACAAAAGTAAAGCATGTCATGATGATGATGATGGAAGTTGCATGGCAATATATCTCGGAATGGCTATGGAAATGCCATGATAGGTAGGTATGGTGGCTGTTTTGAGGAAGATATAGGGAGGTTTATGTGTGAAAGAGCGTATCATATCACGGGGTTTGGATGCACCGGCGAAGTTTGCACCAACTCTCAATGTGAGAAAGGGCAATGCACGGTACCGAAGAGGCTAGCAAATGGCGGAAAGGTAAAAGTGCGTATAATCCATGGACTCAACATTAGTCAAAAGAACTCATATACTTATTGCAAAAAATTTAGAAGTCATCAAAAATCAAGTACTACGCGCATGCTCCTAGGGGGATAGATTGGTAGGAAAAGACCATCGCTCGTCCCCGACCGCCACTCATAAGGATGCACAAGCCAGGTACACTTCATGCTTCAAATTTGTTACACAACTTTAACCATACGTGCATGCTACGGGACTTGCTAACTTCAACACAAGTATTTCTCAAATTCACAACTACTCAACTAGCACGACTATGATATTATCACCTCCATATCTCAAAACAATTATCAAGCATCAAACTTATCTTAGTATTCAACCCACTAAAAAGAAAGTTTCACATATCTTGAATACCAAGTATATTAACATTAAGCAAATTACCATGCTATTAACGACTCTCAAAATAATCTAAGTGAAGCATGAGAGATCAAGTTTCTTTAAAACAAACCACCATCATGCTCTAAAAGATCTAAGTGAAGCACTAGAGCAAAAATTATCATGCTCAAAAAGATATAAGTGAAGCACATAGAGTAAACTATCAAGCTCAAAAGATATAAGTGAAGCACATAGAGTATTCTAACAAATTTCAATTCATACATGGCTCTCTCAAAAGGTGTGTACAGCAAGGATGATTGTGTTAGACTAACAAGCAAAGACACAAATAATACAAGACGCTCCAAGCAAAACACATATCATGCGGTGAATAAAAATATAGCTCCAAGTAAATTACCGATGGAAGTGGACGAAAGAGGGGATGCCTTCCGGGGCATCCCCAAGCTTGGACTTGTTGGTGTCCTTGGATTATCTTGGGGGTGCCATGGGCATCCCCAAGCTTAGGCTCTTGCCACTCCTTGTTCCATAATCCATCAAAAGAATTCACCCAAAACTTGAAAACTTCACAACACAAAACTCAATAGAAATCTCGTGAGCTCCGTTAGAGAAAGAAAACAAAAGACTACTTTAAGGTAATGTAGTGAACTTGTTCTTTATTTGTATTGGTGTTAAACCTACTGTATTCCAACTTCTCTATGGTTTATAAACTATTTTACTAGCCATAGATTCATCAAAATAAGCAAACAACACACGCAAAACAGAATCTGTAAAAAACAGAACAGTCTGTAGTAATCTGTTACTAACGCAAACTTCTGGAACCCAAAAAATTCTACCAAATAAATTGCTGGACCTGAGGAATTTATCTATTAATCATCTGCAACAAGAATTAACTAAATATCGTTCTCCAAATAAAAATGGCAGCAATTCTCGTGAGCTCTAAAGTTTCTGTTTTTTAGAGCAAGATCAACAAGACTTTCCCCAAGTCTTCCCAAACGGTTCTAACTTGGCCAAACACTAATTAAACATAAAACTCAATCATAAACAGAGCTAGATGAATTTTTTATTACTAACAGCAGCAAAAATTAAGGAACAAAAATAAAGTTGGGTTTGCCTCCCAACAGCGGCTATCGTTTAATGCCCCTAGCTAGGCATGATGATGTCATGATGGCTCACATAAAAGGATAAAAATTAACATAAAGAGAGCATCATGAAGAATATGACTAGCACATTTAAGTCTAACCCACTTCCTATGCATAGGTATTTTGTGAGAAAACAACTTGTGGGGACAAGAATCAACTTGCATAGGAAGGTAAAACAAGCATAACTTCAAAATTTTAAGCACATAGAGAGGAAACTTGATACTATTGCAATTCCTACAAGCATATGTTCCTCCCTCATAATAATTTTCAGTAGCATCATGAATGAATTCAACAGTATAACCAGCACCTAAATCATTCTTTTCATGATCTACAAGCATAGAAAATTTTATTATCTCCCATATAAGCAAAATTCTTCTCATTCGGGGATAGTGAGTATCCATAGAGACTTGGAATACTATAAATTGTTTCCATATTAAAAGAGTAATGTTCAGAGAAGGGGTAATCATAATCATGACAAGTTTTATAAATATAATCATCACTACTTTTTATAGCATAAGTTTCATCACAATAATCATCATAAGTAGCAACTTTGTTCTCATCATAATCACTTTGCATATCAAAACATGGAAGGCTAAAAATATCATCATTATTAAACATAGAATCCCCAAGCTTGGGAAAGACATTAATTGCAGCAAATATATTCTCAAATATGTCATCCTCATCAAACATAGCTTCCCCAAGCTTGGGCCTTTTCGTATCATAAGCATAATCACTCTCATCATTAATAGCATGGATAGCACCAATAGTATAGCAATTATTATATTCTTCCAAGCATGTGCCAAAAAGATTTTCAAGATCATAAGAAGTATCATTATCTTCACAATAATAATCATCACAACAAGCAATAGGCATAACGAGATCATCATCAAGTGTATCATCTTCATTTTCATGAGGCACAACAATAATAGGAGAAACTTTATTTGGGATAGATACCTTTTTACCTCTCTTCCTTTTTCTTTTCTTCTTCTTTACCACATCGTGTGTGGGTTCAATCCTCTTTTTGGAGCTCCTTATTAATGAGATTGGTTGAATAGGAGGCTCCTCCTCGTTTCCTGATTCATCATAAGAGATAATAGGAGGATATTGGGAAGTCTCTTCCCTTTCATTAGTATTCTCTTCATCTTCTATTTGTTTCCTTTTCTTTATGTAGTTGGAAATATAAGGATTTTCAATGCAATTCACCGCACAATACATATAAATATTCTCTAGATCAAAATCAAGAACTCTATCAAGATTAAACTTTGGAATATCCTCAGTTATACGTTTCATTTCTTCATAACCCAAAAGAAGGCTAAGCTCTTTATGATGCTCAAGGGTAATCAAATTATCACAATGTTTGGACACGACTTGATCATGAAACAAATAGAATTGGAGCTTTAAATGACCATGTTCATTGCAAAGTTCACAAGGGGCATGAAAAATATTGAATCTTTCAGCACATTCATCTAGACTTTCTTGCAACAATTTAGTTTCTAAGTACTTATGCCTCTTACAATATCTATCTTCCCTATTCGGTGTGTACTTGCAAACCCAATCTACTCCACAAAAATTGACATGTTTATAGGAGGTATTTTCATCATAACTAGTGCAATCATCATTAGCATCATGGATATTCAAAGAATTGGTACTAACAACATTGCAATCATGCTCATCATTCAAAGATTTAGTGCCAAACATTTTGTAGATTTCTTCTTCTAGCACTTGAGCACAATTATCCTTTCCATGATACTCACGAAAGATATTAAAAAGGTCAAGCGTATGAGACAAACTCAATTCCATTTTTTGTAATTTTCTTTTATAAACTAAACTAGTGATAAAACAAGAAACTAAAAGACTCGATTGAAAGATCTAAAGATATACCTTCAAGCACTCACCTCCCCGGCAACGGCGCCAGAAAAGATCTTGATGTCTACTACACAACCTTCTTCTTGTAGACGTTGTTGGGCCTCCAAATGCAGAGGTTTGTAGGACAGTAGCAAATTTCCCTCAAGTGGATGACCTAAGGTTTATCAATCCGTAGAAGGCGTAGGATGAAGATGGTCTCTCTCAAGCAACCCTGCAACCAAATAACAAAGAGTCTCTTGTGTCCCCAACACACCCAATACAATGGTAAATTGTATAGGTGCACTAGTTCGGCGAAGAGATGGTGATACAAGTGCAATACGGATGGTAGATAAAGGTATTTGTAATCTGAAAATATAAAAACAGCAAGGTAACTAATGATAAAAGTGAGCGTAAATGGTATTGCAATGATAGGAAATAAGGCCTAGGGTTCATAATTTCACTAGTGTAAGTCCCCTCAACAATAATAACATAATTGGATCACATAACTATCCCTCAACATGCAACAAAGAGTCACTCCAAAGTCACTAATAGTGGAGAACGAACGAAGAGATTATGGTAGGGTACGAAACCACCTCAAAGTTATTCTTTCCAATCAATCCGTTGGGATATTCCTATAAGTGTCACAAACAGCCCTAGAGTTCATACTAGAATAACACCTTAAGATACAAATCAACCAAAACCCTAATGCACCTAGATACTCCGATAAGATAACTTCAAAGGGAAAACTCAATCCATTACAAGAGAGTAGAGGGGGAGAAACATCTTAAGATCCAACTATAATAGCAAAGCTCGCGATACATCAAGATCGTATCATCGCAAGAACACAAGAGAGAGAGAGAGATCAAACACATAGCTACTGGTACATACCCTCAGCCCCGAGGGAGAACTACTCCCTCCTCGTCATGGAGAGCACCGGGATGATGAAGATGGCCACCGGAGAAGGATTGCCCCCGCCGGCAGGGTGCCGGAACGGGTCTATATTGAGTTTCGGTGGCTATGGAGGCTTCTGGCGGCGGAACTCCCGATCTATGTTTCTCTCGGATGTTTTTAGGGTATATGGAGATATATAGGGTGAAAGGAGAACGTCGGTGGAGCTACGGGGGCCCCACGAGGCAGGGGGCGCGCCCAGGGGAGGCGCCCTCCACCCTCGTGACCTCCCCGGAAACTTCTTGGAGTAGGGTCCAAGTCTCCTGGATCACGTTCGGTGAGAAGATCACGTTCCCGAAGGTTTCATTCCGTTTGATATTCTGTTTCCTCGAAATACTGAAATAGGCAAAAAAAACAGCAATTCTGGGCTGGGCCTCCGGTTAATAGGTTAGTCCCAAAAATAATATAAAAGTGGAAAATAAAGCCCAATATAGTCCAAAACAGTAGATAAAGTAGCATGGAGCAATCAAAAATTATAGATACGTTGGAGACGTATCAGTTATCACGCGCTGCTCGGGCGAACCGCATTTGCTAGATTCAATGCGGTACCGCATTATGCATACCTCAAGCTCAAGATGCCAGGACCTCGCGGAGTTATTACAGTCAATGGAAACACAGAGCGCTCTCTCCGAACAAAGGAGCACACCGCAGCCCTCGCAGCAGAAACGCAAAGCAGCCTCTCAAGGCAATCAACCAGTTCGGCGCTTAACAGCCCGGACACCTTCAAGCGCGCTCGGGGCAATCGGCAAATAGACCGCCTGGGCACGAGCTCGCGTAGCAATACGGCGGCCACCCCAATCCCAGCCCAGCGGCGAAACTCGTGCCGCACGTACATAATTACGCATTAAAAATACCATGGGCACAGGTGGGGAGGGGGGCACAACTGCGGCACGCCCCAAGACGCGGCCTAAACCGCACTAGGGGCTTCCCGTTTGGTTATTTTCTTTTTCTTTCAGGACCTTAATCTCTGGAAACACTGTCCGGCAGCACTATTGCCGAACACATGATGCAGCAACCAAGGAGGCAGACAGCTACGTTATACCACGGAATTCCCAGGTTGATTACAGTAACGAGTGAAATATTCAATTTAATATCATTCCTCAGCTTGCCCTTGGAAGGGACATAGTCCTACTCTTTGCTTATCGCACTATCTGTATCACTCTGCTTTAACGCAATTTTTTAATAAACAATGCATGACATTACGACTATTATTGCATTCTTGTTTATATATATATGTGTGTGTGTGTGTGTGTGTTCATTAATGACGCCTTGCAACCGTACACTTGGTACGGCCAATACACCAGGGGCTACGTACCCCACAATGCGGTGTGAAAAGTCCGAACACTTTCACAAGTGCGGCACCCCGAACTTATAGCATTATATGCATCAGCTCCGAATCATGTCTTTGGTCAAATGTTGGGTTTGCCCGGCTCCTATGTTTTGGTAC
>NC_053028.1:600097924-600110701 GCF_003073215.2 Triticum urartu
TTTGCTGTGACAGCTAAAGCTCCTTGCACCCAAGGGTGTTGCATAGCTGCGGGAGAACAAGTGACACTCCTCTTCATATTTTCATAAGAAAGAAATCTAACATTGGAAGGGATAACCGAGTTTGGAATGGCTGAGCTCTGTAGTTCCCCCATCATGAATCCAGCTCAGAAGCGAGAGGTGACTTCTTGATCTCCATGGCATCTACCCTCATCAAGTCGGCTCCATCTCCTCCTCCGTTGCTGGCCCAAAGTGGTCTGCGTCGCTGTTTGCCCTTGGTTCCGGTGCCGGATTAGATACCCGTCTCTCCCGATTGACTCTTGAGAAGACATCTTGCTCTAATCTGCAGCAGCAACAGCTCGAAACGAACAGAGGATATTTGCGTGATACAGGAGTCAAAACCTTCGGGAGAATATATAATGATTTTTTACTGACCAAAATACGTATCGTGCAAGAAAACGGAGTCCGGAAGGCACACGAGGTGCTCACGAGGTAGGGGGGCGCGCCTAGGGGGGTAGGGCGCGCCCACCACCCTCGTGGGGCCCTCGTGTCCTTCCTGGACTGCTACTTATTTTTCTATTTTTCTAAATATTCCAAAACGGAGAAATATTACCTTAAAAATTGTTTTGGAGTCGGTTTACTTACCGTACCACATACCTATTCCTTTTCAGAGTCTGAAACGTTCCGGAAAGTGTCTCTTATGTATTCCTCCGGGGTTACGGTTTCAATAATATTAGTTTCAACATTTATGAGATTACCTGAGATATAATGTTTGATTCTTTGACCGTTTACCACCTTCGGATTTGTGCCCTCGAAGTTGTTGATTTTTATGGCACAGAACGATAGACCTCTTCGATAACATAGGGGCCTTCCCATTTAGAGAGAAGTTTTCCTACAAAAAATCTTAAACGAGAGTTGTATAGCAATACATAATCACATACATTAAGCTCACGCTTTTGTATCCTTTTGTCATGCCATCTTTTAACTTTTTCTTTAAACAACTTGGCATTTTCATAAGCTTGGGTTCTCCATTCATCAAGTGAGCTAATATCAAATAACCTCTTCTCACCGGCAAGTTTAAAATCATAGTTAAGCTCTTTAATAGCCCAATATGCCTTATGTTCTAGTTCGAGAGGTAAGTGACATGCTTTTCCATAAACCATTTTATACGGAGACATACCCATAGGATTTTTATATGCAGTTCTATAAGCCCATAATGCATCATCAAGTTTCTTAGACCAATTCTTTCTAGACCTATTAACAGTCTTTTGCAAAATTAATTTGAGCTCTCTATTGCTCAACTCTACTTGACCACTAGACTGGGGGTGATAAGGAGATGCAATTCTATGATTAACATCATATTTAGCAAGCATTTTACGGAAAGCACCATGAATAAAGTGTGAACCACCATCAGTCATTAAATATCTAGGGACTCCAAACCTCGGGAAAATAACTTCTTTAAGCATTTTAATAGAAGTGTTATGATCAACACTACTAGTTGGAATAGCTTCTACCCACTTAGTAACGTAATCAACAACAACTAAAATATGTGTGTATCCATTATAGGCAGGAAAAGGTCCCATATAATCAAAGCCCCAAACATCAAACGGTTCGATAACAATAGAATAATTCATAGGCATTTCTTGACGTCTACTAATATTACCAATTCTTTGACATTCATCACAAGACAAGACAAACTTACGTGCATCCTTGAAGAGAGTAGGCCAATAAAAACCAGATTGCAATACCTTATGTGCAGTTCTATCTCCAGCGTGGCGTCCTCCATAAGCCTCGGAGTGACACTTGCGTAGGATCTGTTCCTGTTCATGCTCAGGTACACAACGTCTAATAACACCATCTACTCCTTCTTTATAAAGATGTGGGTCATCCTAAAAGTAATGTCTTAAATCATAGAAAACCTTTTTCTTTTGCTAGTATGTGAAGCTAGGTGGTATAAACTTAGCAACAATATAATTAGCATAATCAGCATACCATGGAGTACTACGAGAAGTACTTATAACATTTAATTGTTCATCAGGAAAGCTATCATTAATAGGTAGTGGGTCATCAAGAATATTTTCTAACCTAGACAAGTTGTCTGCAACGGGGTTCTCAGCTCCCTTTCTATCAACCATATGCAAATCAAATTCTTGTAGCAAGAGAACCCATCTAATAAGTCTAGGTTTAGCATCTTTCTTTTCCATAAGGTATTTAATAGCAGCATGATCAGTTTGAATAGTTACTTTAGAATCAACAATATAAGATCTGAACTTATCACAAGCAAATACAACTGCTAAAAGCTCTTTTTCAGTAGTAGCATAATTTCTTTGAGCATTGTCTAGAGTCTTACTAGCATAATGAATAACATTTAATTTCTTATCAACTCTTTGCCCTAGAACAACACCTACAACATAATCACTAGCATCACACAGAATTTCAAAGGGTAAGTTCCAATCAGGTGGCTGAACAACATGTGCAGAGACTAATGTTTTCTTAAGTATTTCAAATGCTTCTACACAATCATCATCAAAGACAAATGGTATATCTTTTTGCAATAAATTAGTCAGAGGCCGAGAAATTTTTGAGAAGTCCTTAATGAACCTCCTGTAAAATCCGGCATGACCAAGGAAACTTCTTATACCTTTGATGTCCTTGGGACATGGCATCTTTTCAATAGCATCAACCTTGGCTTTATGAACTTCAATACCTCTTTCAGAAACTTTGTGCCCCAAGACAATACCTTCATTAACCATAAAGTGGCACTTTTCCCAATTCAAGACAAGATTAGTTTCTTCACATCTCTGCAAAACTCGATCAAGATTGCTCAAGCAATCATCAAAAGAGGAACCATATACGGAAAAGTCGTCCATGAAAACCTCACAAATCTTTTCACAAAAGTCATAGAATATAGCCATCATGCATCTTTGAAAGGTAGCAGGTGCATTACATAAACCAAAAGGCATATGTCTATAAGAAAAAGTACCAAAAGGGCATGTAAAAGTAGTCTTTGATTGATCTCTAGCCGACACAGGTATTTGAGAGAAACCAGAATAACCATCTAGAAAGCAATAGTGTGTATGTTTGCATAATCTTTCTAGCATTTGATCAATAAAAGGTAAGGGGTAATGATCTTTCTTAGTAGCTTTATTTAATTTGTGGAAATCAATTACCATCCTATAACCTGTGATAATTCTTTGTGGAATCAATTCATCTTTATCATTAGGAACAACAGTAATACCTCCCTTCTTAGGGACACAATGGACATGACTTACCCACTCACTATCAGCAACAGGATAGATTATACCTGCCTCCAAAATCTTTAGTATTTCTTTTCTTACCACTTCTTTTATTTTAGGATCCAGACGTCGTTGAGGATCACGAACTGGTTTGGCATCTGCTTCCAAATTTATTTTATGTTGACATAGAGTGGGACTAATTCCCTTAAGATCATCAAGAGTATATCCAATAGCAGCACGATGCTTCTTCAGAGTTTTCAATAATCTTTCTTATTCATGCTCTGAAAGGTTAGCACTAATAATAACAGGATATATCTTCTTTTCATCAAGATAAGCATATTTGAGATTATCAGGCAAAGGTTTAAGCTCAAACACGGGATCACCCTTGGGTGTAGGAGGATCCCCTAAGATTTCAACAGGCAAATTGTGATGCAAAATAGGTTCCTGTTTAAAGAATACTTCATCTATTTCCCTTCTTTCATTCATGAACATATCATTTTCATGGTCTTGCAAATAGTGTTCTAAAGGATCACTAGGAGGTATGGCAATAGAAGCAAGACCAATAATTTCATCCTTACTAGGTAATTCTTCCTCACGATGTTGTTTACTAAATTTAGAGAAATTAAACTCATGAACCATATCATCCAAGCCAACAGTAACAACATTCTTTTTGCAATCTATGGTAGCATTGACATTATTTAAGAAGGGTCTACCAAATATAATGGGGCAAAAGCTATCTTGCGGAGAAGTAAGAACAAGAAAATCAGCATGATATTTAGTTTTCCCACACAAGACTTCAACATCTCTAACAATTCCAATTGGTGAAATAGTATCTCTATTGGCAAGTTTAATTGTGACATCAATACCTTCTAACTCAGCAGGTGAAATTTCATTCTTAATTTCTTCATATAAAGTATGCGGTATAACACTAGCACTCGCACCCATATCACATAAGCCATGATAACAATGATCTCCTATTTTAACAGAAATAACAGGCACGCCTACCACATGTCTATGTTTATCTTTATCACAAGGTTTAGCAATTATAGCAGTTTCACCTTCGAACTGAATAACATGCCCATCTATATTATCAGACAAGAGATCTTTAACAATAGCAATATTAGGTTCTACTTTAACTTGCTCAGGAGGTGTATAAGTTCTAATATTGCTTTTACGAACAACAGTTGAAGCTTTAGCATGATCCTTTATTCTAACAGGGAAAGGTGGTTTCTCAATATAAGAAGTAGGAACAATAGGATCATTATAAGTGACAGTCTTTTCTTCAAATTTAATAGGTGCAGTTACTTTTACTTCTATGGGATGATGATATTTAAACCACTTCTCCTTAGGGAGATCAACATAAGTAGCAAAGGATTCACAGAAAGAGGCTACTATCTCAGAGTCAAGTCCATATTTAGTGCTAAACTTACGGAAAATATCAGTGTCCATAAAAGATTTAACACAATCAAACTTAGGTTTCATACTTGACTCCTTACCTTCGTCGAGGTCCCAATCTTCAGAGTTGCGTTTAATTCTATCCAATAAATTCCATCTGAATTCAATAGTCTTCATCATAAAAGAGCCAACACAAGAAGTATCGAGCATGGTGTGATTGTTATCACAAAGCCGAGCATATAAATTTTGAATAATCATTTCTCTTGAGAGCTCATGATTGGGGCATGAATATAACATTGATTTAAGCCTCCCCCAAGCTTGAGCGATGCTTTCTCCTTCGCGAGGCCAGAAATTATATATATAATTGTGATCATGATGAACAAGATGCATAGGGTAATACTTTTGATGAAATTCCAACTTCAATCTTTTATAGTCCCATGATCTCATATCATCACATAGCCTATACCATATCAATGCGTCTCCCTTCAAAGATAAAGGGAAGACCTTCTTCTTAGCAACATCATCGGGTATACCTGCAAGCTTAAATAATCCACAAACTTCATCCACATATATTAAGTGCTCACCAGGATGCTTTGTTCCATCTCCTGTAAAAGGGTTAGCTAGCAGTTTTTCCATCATACCCGAAGGAAATTCAAAAGGAGTTTCATTTTCAATATGTTCAGTAGGTTGAGGAGCAACATTTTGCTCTACTGGACGGGGTGAAGATACCCCGAACAAGCCCCTCAGAGAATTACTTTCCATAGTAGCATGTGACAGTAAATTTCAGCACACTATATAAATTTCTCCTTACCAAATTCCACCTACCAAAAGGGCTACACTCCCCGACAACGGCGCTAGAAAAGAGTCTTGATGACCCACAATTATAGGGGATCTATCGTAGTCCTTTCGATAAGTAAGAGTGTCAAACCCAACGAGGAGCAGAAGGAAATGATAAGCGGTTTTCAGCAAGGTATTCTTTGCAAGTACTGAAATAAGTGGTAACATATAGTTTTGTGATAGGATAAATTGTAACGAGCAACAAGTAACAAAAGTAAATAAAGTGCAGCAAGGTGGCCCAATACTTTTGTAGCAAAGGACAAGCCGGAACAAACTCTTATAATAGGAAAAGCGCTCCCGAGGACACATGGGAATATCGTCAAGCTAGTTTTCATCACGCTCATATGATGCGCGTTCGATACTTTGATAATTTGATATGTGGGTGGACCGGTGCTTGGGTGTTGTTCTTACTTGAACAAGCATCCCACTTATGATTAACCTCTATTGCAACTACAACAAAAGTATTAAGGCATGTGGATCCAAATCAGCCCCTTACGAAGCAACGCATAAACTAGGGTTTAAGCTTCTGTCACTCTAGCAACCCATCTTCTACTTATTACTTCCCAATGCCTTCCTCTAGGCCCAAATAATGGTGAAGTGTTATGTAGTCGACGTTCACATAACACCACTAGAGGCTAGACAACATACATCTTATCAAAATATCAAACGTATACCAAATTCACATGACTACTATTAGCAACACTTCTCCCTTGTCCTTCGGAACGAACGTAATTACTCAAAAAGCATATTCATGTTCATAATCAGAGGGGTAATAATATGCATATAGGATCTGAACATATGATCTTCCACCAAATAAACCAACTAGCATCAACTACAAGGAGTAATCAACACTACTAGCAACCTACTAGCACCAATCCCGGACTTTGAGACAAGAATTGCATACAAGAGATGAACTAGGGTTTGGAGATGAGATGGTGCTGGTGAATATGTTGATGGAGATTTCCCTCTCCCGATAAGAGGAGTGCTGGTGATGACGATGGTGATGATTTCCCCCTTCCGGAGGGAAGTATCCCCGGCAGAACAGCTCTGCTGGAGCTCTAAATTGGTTCCGCCAAGGTTCCGCCTCGTGGCGGCGGAGTCTCGTCCCGAAAAGTTCCTCTTGATTTTTTTCTCATCGAAAGACTTCATATAGGAGAAGATGGACGTCGGAGAGCCACCAGGGGGCCCGCAAGGTAGGGGGGCGCGCCCTAGGGGGGGGCGCCTCCCACCCTCGTGAGCAGGGTGTGGCCCCCCTGGCCTTCATCTTTGGCGAGGATTTTTCTTTATTTGTTTTAAGATGTTCCGTGGAGTTTCAGGACTTTTGGAGTTGCGCAGAATAGGTCTCTAATATTTGCTCCTTTTCCAGCCCAGAATTCCAGCTACCGGCATTCTCCCTCCTTATGTAAACCTTGTAAAATACGAGAGAATAGCCATAAGTATTGTGACATAAAGTGAAATAACAGTCCATACTGCGATAAATATCTATATAAAAGCATGACGCAAAATGGACGTATCAGCGCACCTGTTGTACTGTCCGGTGGCCTGGGGTGGTGGCGAGCGTGGGGGAGAACGCGTCCAGCTGCGCCTCCATCTCGGCGTCTTCCTTCTGCTTGCCATTGTCGAAGTCGAGGGGAGCAGCAACTACGGCGTCTGTAGTGGCCTGGACGTCCGCCGCCGAGTTGTCGATGATCACTGATGCTAGGATGGGCCGCTTTGCTTGTCTGAAGAAGTCATCGACCGGATCCTTTCCTTTGTTGTTGCCGCAGTCGCCTTCTACTGCACCGGAGACCGACGCCGCCCGTGGCGAGCGAGGGGCGGACGCCGTCGGTGGTGTTGATGCGCTTCTCCCGCAGATGGCCTCCTGCCGCCCGTGCGGCGGCTGTGCGTGCTCTTGTGGTGTGATACGTCTCCAGCGTATCTATAATTTTTGATTGCTCCATGCTATATTATCTACTGTTTTGGATGTTTATGGGCTTTATTATACACTTTTATATCATTTTTGGGACTAACCTATTAACCCAGAGCCCAGTGCCAGTTTCTGTTTTACCTTGTTTTAGGGTTTCGAAGAAAAGGAAAACCAAATGGAGTCCAATTGACCTGAAACTTCACGGAACCCATTTTTGGAAGGAAAGAAGCCCAGAAGACTTGAAGTGCACGTAAGGGAAGCTTCGAGGAGGCCACGAGGTAGGGGGCCCACCCCCTGGGTGTGCCCTCCACCCTTGTGGGCCCCTTGTGGCCCCCTGACGTACTTCTTCCGCCTATATATCTCCATTGTGACGCCCCGAGACCGTTGCGCCAGGTGTCTTCTAGTTATTTGCTGTTGTTGTCTTGTCATTTGCTTGCGTGTTGCATCTTGCCATGTCATCATCCGCATTGCATCTGCATGTTTTCAAAACTTGCATCCGTCCGGGTTCCCCCAGTTCTTTCCATTGTCCGTTCTGAGCCCAGACACACTTGCACGCGCGCGGCACGTCTGAAATATTATTTTATAAGTGGCCAAAATGTTCTCGGAATGGGATGAAAGTTGGCGTGCGGTGTTGTTTTGTTGTCAGTAGGCCGCCTGCCAAGTTTCATCGCTTCGGAGTCGTTTGACGCCCAACAGGATAACTATAGCGGCAGTATAGCCGGTCTACGTCGGACGTTTTCGGTCTCCGGAAATCGTGCCGGGCTGCATCTCTCCCCTCTTCTCTCAGACCAACCCGCTCTCCACATCCACCTAGGCCCATGCCTACCCCTCTTTGCACAGTGCATCGGACCTCCTCGCGCGCGTCCGAAAGCTGTCCCGGACCCGACCCGGTCGTCACCGTTGTTCCGATCATCCCAAACATCTACAAAACATCACCGTTTTCTCATTTGGACTCCCTAAGCTTTTATTCGCGACCGTCCGATTGATCAGAGGGACCAAGGTAACCCTAACCTACACTCACTATATATTCAGTCTACTCTAACCCTAAATTTTAGGGACAATGTCCCATCCTTCCCCCTTGCCGCCGCCACACTCAAATCACATCGGGATCCTCCCCGATCCCCTTCTCCTCGGTCCCAAACCAACAAACTCCATCCGAGCCTTCCCCAATCCCTTGCTCATGCCCGAGGCCACATCCTCTTGGTCTCCACGCCGGGACTCCACCGACGGCAAGCGCCTCCTCGTGCCCTGCAGGACGTCATCGACGACCAGGACCAGCCAGCCAATGCCTCCAACATCACTCGCGACCGCCACCAGGGCCCTGCGGCCTCAAGCCCCACACATTGTGAACCTCCCTCGCGCGCCTCTGCTTCACCGGAGACCGGCTCGTCGCCGCCCAAGTCCATCGGGGCTTTAGCCGTGCATGTGCCCTCCTCACGAACTGCCCTGCCGGACCTCTTCTGCAGCTGAGCCCCCTCCCTCGCGCGCCCGTCTCCTCTCGCCGATCTACCTAGGCCTGGGCAAGACCGCCGGCATTCCTTTCATCTCGCGCTGATAGCCGCCAGACACCCAAGCAGCAGCAGTCCCGAGCCCCGGCTGCAACCACCTCGTCCGCCCGAGCACCGCCGCGCCAAGTCCAACTCTGCTGCGCGGACGTTGACCTAGCCGAGCCCCTCCTCTGCTTTGTTCTACGGGGAGACGAGGCGCCCCTGTCTCGCGTTGACCGCGCTGCGCCTGCTTCCCCTTCGCCTCAAGGCCAGCTCAAGCCGGACCCAAGCCAGATCGGCCTGCCTCGCCTCCTCCACCGAACCAGGCCGAAGCCCATGGGTGAGCAGCCAACAGCCCCTCTCCTGGGTTCCTATCGGGCCAGCCAGATTCGGCCCAATATCTTTTTTCACGCGCTATATGATGTTTATCTTATTTATCCAGTGATCTGCAGTTTTACAGAAAAGCCCTTTTTGATCATGCATTTAATAATTCCACAACCGTGCATCGGATCAAAATGTTTTATATATGAAACTTGCTAAGAATTTTGTGTAGATTAATAATTTGCCACTTTCATCTATGTTTAAAATGTATAAAATGTTGTTTGTTTAAATTTGCTAATATCGTTAAAATGCTTTATTCATAACTAAATAACCGTAGCTCAAATTTAATAAACTTTATATGTAAATGGGGTAGAAAAATGCCTAGTTTAACATGGTGGCTTTAATTTGCATGTTTAATAACTCTAAAATTGTGTTTAGGGCAGAACAGTACCAAAACCAAAAATATGCACATGAGGAGTTTCCGGACTATTTGTTGTTTGTTCCGGCCTCATTTAAACTTGCCTAGATAGGTAGTTTTGTTTTGCTTCACCCCTTGCCATGTTAATAAACATTTAATCTTGTTGGGTACATAAACGAGAGAGAACTAAATAACTTGAATGTGGTGTTTGTCAATATGCAACTCGTTGCATATTGAGCTCCACTTAATTTGTAGAATTGTTTGTGCACTTTGCCATGCCATGCCTCATTAAACCGGACATGCATCATACTTGATTGTGCATCGTGCCATGGTTATGTGATGGTTGTTTACTTGTTGTTTGCTTCTTTCGTTGTTGCTTTTTCGGGTTGGTTCCGATAACGTCGCGTTTGTGAGGATTCGTTCGACTATGTCTTTGTCTTCTTCATGGACTCGTTCTTCTTCCTTGCGGGATCTCAGGCAAGATGACCATACCCTCGAAATCACTTCTATCTTTGCTTGCTAGTTGCTCGCTCTATTGCTATGCCTATGCGATACCTACCACTTGCTATATCATGCCTCCCATATTGCCATGTCAAGCCTCTAACCCACCTTTCCTAGCAAACCGTTGTTTGGCTATGTTACCGCTTTGCTCAGCCCCTCTTATAGCGTTGTTAGTTGCAGGTGAAGATGGAGTTTGTTCCATGTTGGAACATGGATATTTGTTGGGATATCACAATATCTCTTATTTAATTAATGCATCTATATACTTGGTAAAGGGTGGAAGGCTCGGCCTTATGCCTGGTGTTTTGTTCCACTCTTGCCGCCCTAGTTTCCGTCATACCGGTGTTATGTTCCTTGATTTTGCGTTCCTTACGCGGTTGGGTTATAATGGGAACCCCTTGACAGTTCGCCTTGAATAAAACTCCTCCAGCAAGGCCCAACCTTGGTTTTACCATTTGCCACCTAAGCCTTTTTCCCTTGGGTTCTGCAGACTCAAGGGTCATCTTTATTTTAAACCCCCCGGGCCAGTGCTCCTCTAGTGTTGGTCCGAAATGGGCAGCCTGCGGGGCCACCTCGGGGCAACTCGAGGGTTGGTTTTACTCGTAGCTTGACCTATCCGGTGTGCCCTGAGAACGAGATACGTGCGACTCCTATCGGGATTTGTCGGCACATCGGGTCGGCTTTGCTGGTTTAGTTTTACCATTGTCGAGATGTCTTGTAACCGGGATTCCGAGTCTGATCGGGTTGTCTTGGGAGAAGGAATATCCTTCGTTGACCGTGAGAGCTTGTGATGGGCTAAGTTGGGACACCCCTACAGGGATTTTGAACTTTCGAAAGCCGTGCCCGCGGTTATGGGCAGATGGGAATTTGTTAATGTCCGGTTGTAGAGATTGACACTTAACTTAATTAAAATGCATCAACCGCTGTGTGTAGCCGTGATGGTCTCTTCTCGGCGAGTCCGGGAAGTGAACACGGTGTTGGAGTTATGCTTGACGTAGGTTGTTCTAGGATCACTTCTTGATCATAGTTTCTCGATCGTGCTTTGCCTTCTCTTCTCGCTCTCATTTGCGTATGTTTAGCCACCATATATGCTAGTCGCTTGCTGCAGCTCCACCTCATACCTTTACCTTTACCCATAGCTTAAATAGTCTTGATCGCGAGGGTGTGAGATTGCTGAGTCCCCGTGACTCACAGATTACTTCCAAAACCAGTTTGCAGGTGCCAGATGATACCGTGCAGGTGACGCAACCGAGCTCAAGGAGGAGCTCGATGAAGATCGTGTTCGTTGTGTTGTTTCGTTTCCAGTTGTTCAATAGTGGAGCCCAGTTGGGGCGATCGGGGATCTTTTGCATTAGGGGTAGTCTTCTTTTATTTTGGTTCTGTAGTCGGACCTTGATTGTATCTGGATGATGTAATGCTTTATCATGTATTGTGTGAAGTGGCGATTGTAAGCCAACTTTGTATTCTTTCTTATTCAGTACATGGGATGTGTAAAGATTACCCCTCTTGCGACATGCCTACAATGCGGTTATGCCTCTAAGTCGTGCTCCGACATGTGGGAGATATAGCCGCATCGTGGGTGTTACAAGTTGGTATCAGAGCCTTCCCCGACTTAGGACCCCCTGCTTGATCGAATCTGGCGTTGTTGAGTCTAGAAAAAATGTTTTGAGTCTTTAGGATTTATATATATCGGAGAGTAGGATTCTTTTTACTCCTCAGTCCCTTCGTCGCTCTGGTGAGGCATCCTGACGTAGAGTTTTGACTCTTCTCTTCTCAAATTTCACTAAAAAAATTTAGGATCACGCGGGTATCTTGGAATCGTTCGATGGTTTTGTGACGAGAACATTGTTCTTGGTGCCTCCTGACATTTAGGGGTTGTGGCAGTGTCCCGGGGAGTTGAGCTCCGAGGTGTTGTCGTCACAATTTTATCGTTGCAATTCTGGAATACCTGAGTTTCACCGACATCGAAAATCTCTTTTATGCAGTTGTTGGTGAGATAACCTCGACGCCACCCAGTACTGGGGCAGGAGTTCGGGAGTATTGCCATAACTCGTATAATGGATGCTTTTCGAAGGTTGAGGTAGACGATTTCCGAAGGTTTCTTGGTTATGTGTTGAAGGATGGATACAACTGGATGTAGGATTTGCTAGTTTTGGGTGAGATTATTATGATTCCCCTGTATCCCCAACACCTGATTGCATAACCGGAAAGTTTCGGGAGTTTATAAGTGGGAATTCAAGTAGCTCTTAGGATATCTTTCCGACAGATGTATGATATGAAATTTGGGGTTCGACGTCTAGTGGTCTGCCTATCCACGGTTGGTTTTACAATGGTCTCGTTGTGTCTTAAAGAGTCCTTGGCTATGCCGACTCGGGGACGCTTCGTATGTCATGTGCACTGCCTTGTACATGATGGTGCTGTACGATCGAGCCCGTGTAGGCCCCACCATGAAAACTTCGGACGAAATCTCTATCATATGTTTGTTCCGGCTTATTCTGCAAGCCAATCCTTTGTTTTGTTTTTCAGTTGTGGTATTCGAGTTGCTTCAATGTCAAGAGTTGATTCCATACCTTTCCTAAACGGTGTTCTCATACTCCGATGTGACTACCAATCCTTCTCGATCATCGAGTTTGTCATTTCATTTTCTTCTCAACCGGTGAGCTTCCTTCATGTGGATTC
>NC_053028.1:600111701-600128252 GCF_003073215.2 Triticum urartu
AACGCTCCTATCATCGGGAGAGGGCAATCTCCATCAACATCTTCACCATCACCATCTCATCTCCAAACCCTAGTTCATCTCTTGTATCCAATTCTTGTCTCAAAGTACGGGATTGGTGCTAGTAGGTTGCTAGTAGTGTTGATTACTCCTTGTAGTTGATGCTAGTTGGTTTATTTGGTGGAAGATCATATGTTCAGATCCTTATGCATATTATACCCCTTTGATTATGTTTGTTCCTGAGGACAAGGGAGAAGTCTTGCTATTAGTTAGTCATGTGAATTTGGTATTCGTTCGGATATTTTGATGAAGATGTATGTTGTCTAGCCTCTAGTGGTGTTATGTGAACGTCGACTACATAACACTTCACCATTATTTGGGCCTAGAGGAAGGCATTGGGAAGTAATAAGTAGATGATGGGTTGCTAGAGTGACAGAAGCTTAAACCCTAGTTTATGCGTTGCTTCGTAAGGGGCTGATTTGGATCCATATGTTTCATGCTATGGTTAGGTTTACCTTAATACTTTGTTGTAGTTGCGGATGCTTGCAATAGAGGTTAATCATAAGTGGGATGCTTGTTCAAGTAAGAACAGCACCCAAGCACCGGTCCACCCACATATCAAATTATCAAAGTATCGAACGCGAATCATATGAACGTGATGAAAACTAGCTTGACGATATTCCCATGTGTCCCCGGAGACTTTTCCTATTATAAGAGTTTGTTCCGGCTTGTCCTTTGCTACAAAAAGGATTGGGCCACCTTGCTGCACCTTATTTACTTTTGTTACTTGTTGCTCGTTACAATTTACCTTATTACAAAACTATCTGTTACCACTTATTTCAGTACTTGTAGAGAATACCTTGCTGAAAACCGCTTATCATTTCCTTCTGCTCCTCGTTGGGTTCGACACTCTTACTTATCGAAAGAACTACGATAGATCCCCTATACTTGTGGGTCATCACTTCCTGTGTCACATGTAAGAAAAACCAAAAATCCCAACTCCAAAAACTAGGATCCCCTTTTAGACACTTCACTTACCATATACATATGGTGTTTTACAGGGAAGGCATTCGGGACGCCATGCCAAACCCGCAGCAACTCACCAACAAGAGGCACCGAGGCCGGGCAGGCCAAAAAGGAAGGCGGTCAGGACGGAGACGCCGGCGCAGAGTTATGACAGAAACCCCGCTCCGTGGTTGTCGTCTTTCTTGAAATGTAATGACATCCATGTTTCTTTAACAGAAAAAACGCTCGCCGGAATATGTCCGGTGAGGCTGCCAATCATGCTTCCACCAGTCCGGGCTCCAAGGACCGGACATAGAGGCAGAAGCCGACATGGGGTGGACGCCGATACTCCCCTACCTATAGAGAGATGTAAGATAGTGATATCCGCTACGAGATTCAGCAGTGGAGAGCGCCATGAATCATAGGATCGCCCGGTGCTCCTCCATTTCGAGCGGTCTCATCGTGACCAGACGCCCCGTACTCTCCAGCATTCCGTAATGAAAGCTTGCTTCTCACCAGAGGCATTTGATCTTCAATCGGAGAGGGCGCACATTGCGCCGTCGATCGCGGCATCAAAATGTCAGGGCCAGAGCCATCGCCACCGAAGAGCAGCGTAGACAGATAGTACGGTATGCAAAATCTGACCGATATAATGTCAGCTAGCCTGAGAATTGAACCAAATTACGTCTGGTCAAACAGATCTGGTAGGATCGATCTAATTCGTGTTAACCGTCATATCATACCAGATGTAAAAAATCGGAGGACTATCGCTAGCATGCACTGTTGAGATCTGCACATAAGATCTCCCACGCAGGGCGCGATGATGAGCCCCCTCAAGGTGACAATCATGCTGCACCACGACATACACTAGGATACGCGTTCAATCTTGCTTTCGCATTGAATCGGAACCTAACAAAGTCCCCAGCTGGTAACATTTCTTCCAAAGAATGACAGGTACCATATAGCGTGCGACGTGGCTGCAGATCTAACAATAGATATTGCAGATGAATCCGGAGAGAATCCGGAGGACCAGCATGCCGTACGACAGCTAAAGGCTGGCGAACGCGTGCTGACTGAGGTCAGGCGGGAGAAAAACAATCTCCAAGACGCCAATACCAAGCTGAGCGTGGAACTGAAAGATGTTTGAGCCCAGCTTGCGGACTCCGAGAAGGAGAATAAGCGGCTTCGACGCGGCATTTTCCGTAAGTGCTTGAACGAACCCTTAAAAAAGGGGTCGTCGGAGAAGCCGGCTCACACAGTTATGTCTGTAGGTATGCTGACGGGTCGTCCCGCGGAGGAGATGCCCGGGTCTGCGGGTGATCTTCTATCCGAGCTCTCACAACTGCACGAACAAGTTCGGCAGGTGATGCCAAGGTGTTGCCCAGGCCTGTGCCAGCCCTCCCTGCCAGAAGGCATTGAGAGCTTGCGAGAATCCAAGGAGCACCGACGCTCGATATGGAAGATATCGGCCTGCCGTCAAGTGCCAGGAAGCCTGGGCCATGGTGAAGACGCGGTATAGTATACCCAAGACTGACCCGACCACATTGGCCGAGTCAGACCTGGGCCCCGATGGAAAGAGATCCCCGTTAGCTTAGTGTATGGGCAAGTAGAATTAGCCGCAAAGTATTCCCAACAGGATTGTAGGCTAGACCGGCCTGTGGATGGTATAGAAGAGGAATTAGTTAGTCTACATGACTAGGTAATTAAAGTGACATGTAATGCCTTCTAGCCGGAATTGTAGATCATTTTGTCATGGCAGACCTTTTCGGCTTCAACCTTCGGGACCGATAGTCCGAGTGTGTCCGAATACCCGCCAAGTTATATAAGAACCTGGGGTATGCGTGGGAAACCAGCGTAGGGTCATTAGTGCTGGAACAGACAAGTGCCCAACTAGTTATGTTATATTACCATGGTAGTAAGAAACATCTTCCCAGGAGAATAGTTCCGTTTAAGGGTTCCTTCCCTGGGTAATGCATGCCCTAAAAGTGCACTGTCCGTACTGCGAGAGGGAAACGCAGGCAAAAACATCTGGGGGCACATATGAAAATAAATAAATAAAAATCACTTTTGTTCGCCGACCGAATATTCCCTTAAGAACGCCTAGCCTTTCGGCTTCACCCAGTCTGAGGGTACAACATCGGCCTGACCCGGCAGTAACAATCGCAGAGGTGCTCCCCTTATGCCCTAGCTGAATTAACGGGAAGTAGGGCATAAATACAAGAGCCAGGCAACCCAGCTTGGCCAAAACTTAAGTCATATCGATGCATATAGTGGAAAAAAAGGTACATGCGGAAGAATAACACATGTGCGGGGCATGAAGCCCAGATAGATAATTAAGCTTCTGTGTAAGAAGCCCCAGGTATAATGAGCGCGGTTAGCGCATCTATAATGTGCAAGCGAGGCACAAGTTGGCCCTTGAAGGCCTAGAGAAAGAATAAAAGAAAGAAAGAGAAAAAAGACAGATAATGTATATGCAAAAAATGGACAGAGGAAGGAGACGAACATAGAGTCCGGCGCTAGGCGTAGAATCTTCGGAGCCTGGCTGCGTTCCATGGGTTCGGCTCAAGTCGATTTCGATGCATCCCGCAGATGGGTACGCTCCACCGGTCAGAACTTGGTCAATAATGAAGGGACCTTCCCATTTGGGCTCGAGCTTGGACTTTTTCTTCTCCAGCAGGCGTAGAACTAACTCGCCAACGTTATAAGTTTTGGTCCGTACTTCTCTGCTTTGGTATCTGCGAGCCTGTTGCTGATAAAATGCGGAACATGGGCTTTTGCCACGTCGAGCTCTCTCCTCCAGGGTGTCCAGACTGTCCTGCCGATCGAGCTCAGATTCTCTTTCTTCGTACATGCGCACTCGAGGTGAGTCATGAATTATGTCGCAGGGCAGAACTGCCTCTGCGCCGTACACCATAAAGAAGGGTGTATATCCGGTAGTGCGATTCGGCGTGGTCCGCAGCCCCCAGAGTACGGAGTCGAGCTCCTCTACCCAGTGCATGTTAGACTCCTTTATGGATTGCACTAATCTGGGTTTAATGCCGCTCATGATAAGACCATTTGCTCGCTCAACTTGGCCGTCGGTTTGTGGGTGATAGACGGAAGCATAATCGAGCTTGATGCCCATGTTGCTGCACCAGAGTTTTACCTCATCGTCCGTGAAGTTCGTGCCGTTGTCGGTGATGATGCTGTGGGGGACGCCATAACGGTGTACGACCCCGGATATGAAGTCTATCACCGGTCCGAATTCGGCTGTTTTAACAGGTTTGGCTTCTATCCATTTGGTGAATTTATCCACCATGACCAGTAAGTATTTTTTCTTGTGGGTTCCCCCTTTAAGGGGTCCAACCATGTCAAGCCCCCAGACCGCGAAGGCCAGGTAATGGGGATTGTTTGGAGGGCGGTGGGTGGCATGTGGCTTTGGTTTGCAAAAGGCTGGCACCCAGCGCAGCATTGGACCAAGTCTTGTGCGTCTGCCCGGGCCGTCGGCCAATAAAACCCTATACGGAAGGCCTTGCTTTCAAGGGCCCGGGCTGCGGCGTGGTGGCCTCCAAGTCCGACGTGAATTTCTGCCAAAAGCGTCCGCCCTTCTTCTTCGGAGATGCACCTTTGAAGGACTCTGGTAGTGCTTTTTTTATACAACCTTTAGATCGCCGCACTATGCAGCGTGCCTCATTTTGGTCCGCGGGAAGTTCCTGCCTAGTTAGGTAGGCCAAGAATGGTTCTGTCCACGGGGCAATGATGGCCATTATGACATGGCTTGAAGGTGTTATTTCGGTGGCAGAGCCTTCGATTATGTCAGAGTGTTCGGTATCGAGCATCTTGGCCGGGTCCGGACTATTGTTACCGGTGTCCCCTTCCCATACCACGAATGGCTTAAATAACCTCTCCAAAAAAATGTTGGGGGACCGCATCGTGTTTTGTGCCGATGCGGGCGAGGATATCCGCCGCCTGATTGTTTTCCCGAGCCACATGGTGAAATTCGAGTCCCTCGAACTGAGCTGACATCTTTAGGACGGCCTTTCGATAGGCCGCCATCTTCGGATCCTTGGCATCAAAGTCTCCATTTATTTGGGATATTGCGAGGTTCAAATCCCCACGCACCTCCAGGCGTTGGATGCCCATGGAAACTGCCATCCGGAGACCATGTAACAGGGCTTCGTATTCGGCTGCGTTGTTGGAGTCGGTATACAGTACTGCAGTACGTCATTGCACTGCTATCTCCGGCTGGGGATGTCAGGACGACGCCAGCCCCAGACAGCCAGCATTTTAGAACCGTCGAAGTGCATGATCCAATTGGAGTATGCGCCGTACTCTTTAGGGAGTTCGGCCTCCGTCCATTCGGCGACAAAGTCGGCCAATACTTGCGACTTAATGGCTCGTCCGAGGTTTGTATGTTATGTCGAACGGGAGGAGCTCAATGGCCCATTTAGCAATCCGGCCCGTAGCGTCGCCGGTTGTTTATAATATCATTAAGTGGCACTTCCGAGGCTACTGTAATCGAACACTCTTGAAAGTAGTGTCGCAGCTTCCGGGATGCCATGAATACCGCATAGGCTATCTTTTGATAATGTGGGTACCGTGATTTGCATGGAGTGAGGACAGTGGATACATAATATACCGGCTTTTGAAGAGGGAATTTATGTCCGTCCGCTTCTCGTTCGACGACGAGCACTGCGCTTACAACTTGATGAGTTGCCGCAATGTACAACAACATTGGTTCGCCGATGTTTGGCGCGGCCAGGATTGGGTTGGTTGCCAGTATGGCTTTTATTTCTTCCAATCCAGCTGTGGCAGCGTCCGTCCAGTCGGAGTGTTCGGTGCGCCGAAGGAGGCGATAAAGGGGTAATGCCTTTTCTCCTAAGCGGGAGATAAAGCGGCTTAGAGCCGCCACACATCCAGTTAGTTTCTGGGTTTGTTTGAGGTCCGTTGGTATAGCCAACTGTGACAGAGCTCGGATTTTGGCTGGATTAGCTTCAATTCCTCTACTGGTGACAATGAAGCCCAGGAGCTTTCCGGCTCGTACGCCAAAAACACATTTTTCCGAATTGAGCTTGATGTCGTATGTTCGGAGGTTGTCGAATGTGAGCCTCAAGTCGTCTATTAGAGATTCGACGTGTTTGGTTTTAACGACCACATCATCTACGTATGCATCTACTGTTTTGCCGATTTGTTTCTCCAGACATGTCTGAATCATGCGCTGATATGTTGCGCCGGCGTTTTTGAGCCCAAAAGGCATTGTGTTGAAACAGAAGGGACCGTATGGTGTGATGAATGCCGTTGCGGCTTGGTCGGACTCCGCCATCTTGATTTGGTGGTACCGGAGTATGCGTCGAGGAAACACAATGACTCGTGTCCTGCGGTAGCATCGATAATTTGATCAATGCGGGGGAGGGGGAAGGGATCCTTTGGGCAAGCCTTGTTGAGGTCCTTGAAATCGACACATAGCGCCAGGATTTGTCCTTCTTTGGTACCATCACCAGGTTTGCTAGCCAGTCCGGGTGTTTTATTTCTCTAATGAATCCGGCCTCCAATAACTTGGCTAGTTCCTCTCCCATAGCTTGTCTCTTAGGTTCAGAGAAACGCCGAAGAGCCTGCTTGACCGGCTTGAATCCCTTTAGGATATTGAGGCTGTGCTCGGCCAGCCTGCGTGGGATTCCTGGCATGTCTGAGGGGTGCCAGGCGAATATGTCCCAATTCTCGCGCAAGAACTCTCGTAGTGCGGCGTCCACGGCGGGGTTTAATTGTGCCCCGATGGAGGCTGTTCTTGTAGTGTCCATTGGGTGGACTTGGAATTTGACTATTTCATCCGCTGGTTTAAAAGAGGTGGACTTGGATCTCTTGTCAAGTATCACGTCATCCCTGTCCACTGTGGAGCGTAGCGCAGTTAATTCCTCGGCCGAAAGGGCTTCGGATAATGCCTCAAGGGCCAATGCGGCTGTTTTGTTTTCGCGCGGAGTGCTGTGTCCGGATCACTAGCGAGAGTGATGATTCCGTTGGGCCCGGGCATTTTGAGCTTCATGTACCCATAATGGGGTATGGCTTGGAAGATCGTGAACGCCTCCCGTCCAAAGGGCGTGGTATCCACTACTGAACGGGGCCACTTGGAATGTAATTTCTTCGGACCTATAGTTCTCCGGCGTGCCGAATACCACATCTAGTGTGATTTTCCCAGCACAGCGTGCTCTCGACTGGGGATGATTCCTCTGAAGGTTGTGCTGCTTTGCTCAATGTGGTTCCAGTCTATTTCCATTTTTTGAAGAGTTTCCTCGTAGATGAGGTTTAATCCACTGTCGCCGTCCATGAGTACTTTGGTGAGTCGAAAGTCGTCCACAATTGGACTGAGGACCAGTGCAGCTGGTGCTTAGGCTGTTTGGAATTTAGGTTCGTCACTGGCATTGAAGGTAATAGCCGTGTCGCTCCATGGATTTATTGCTGCTACGTGGCAGATTTCGGCAATGCTGCGGAGTGTTCGCTTGCGCCTATTATTTGATGCGAAGGTCTCAAAGACTGTTAATACCGTATTGTTATCCCTATGATGGTGCTCTATGGCATCTGGGATGAGAAGATCCTCACCGCTTTTGGCCACCTGCCGGAGTATCCAACATGCTCTAAGGCTGTGTGTTGGTATGGTATCTGCTGTACTATGAATTTTGCAGGGTTCATTGAGCCATCCCTCCAATACGGTTCCACGCCTTGTAGAGGGTTTTTGCTTCTTTGTAATTAACTCGGGTGTCTTATGATAGTGCACCCTTTTACTTCGGACTGGGTGTATATTCGGAGCCGGATTATCCCAAAATTTCGTTTCGGTTTTCTAGGCACTTTCCATCGCACAGTACTTTCGTACTATGGACGCCAAGTCGGCGAAGTGTGATATGTCATGGCGACTTATGGCGTTAAGGAATCCCTTGTCCGTGCAGTTATTGCAGAAAAGTGAGACTGCGTCTTCCTCACGGCAGTCCTTAACCTTGTTCATCACAAGGAGGAATCTGGCCCAATGATGATGTACTGTTTCATGGGGCTCTTGCCTGATGCGGGAAAGATCGTTTATGTCTGGGTGGGTGGGTGTTTTTGAGTCCAAACCCCTACCCGATCTGAGACCCAAGGGCCGAGGAGTTTCCGATCTTGGAAGTTCGGATTCCGGGATGTTGCCCGATGAGTCTGGCCCGCTGCCTGAATCTAGGTTTAGGGCTTGGGTGATGTCCTCCCGAAAACGGGTATCCGGCTCAGAGAGCTCAGGAATCTGGACATAGTTAGTCCTCAAGATAGAGGAAGAATCGCCGCATTGTTCCTCCACCATCGCAACATGATGGGTGACCGATGGAGAGTTAATCTCCCTTTGATCGGGTTTAAGCCCAATCTGATCATAGTCTGTAGCGACTCCCAAGGCAGTGATGCAATCCAAGAGCTCGTTTAGGGAAGAGAGATCCATTGGATCCATCTACTCGGTGAATTCCGAGCCGACGTGGAGGCTGTTTTTGATGACCCAGAAGTCATCATCGGTGCAACGGCCGAACTGGCGTCATGATGAAACTGCCAAGCAGGAGAGTTTGGCCGACATCCAGGGCTCCTCCAGCAGTAATGTTGTTTTTAACAACGAGACAAGGCATCCTTCCTTACGGCAACAACACAGAGGAACTCTTAATGAAAGCACCAATGTCGGTGTCAAAACCGGCGGATCTCGGGTAGGGGGTCCCGAACTGTGCGTCTAAGGCGGATGGTAACAGGAGGCAGGGGACACGATGTTTTACCCAGGTTCGGGCCCTCTTGATGGAGGTAAAACCCTACGTCCTGCTTGATTATTCTTGATAATATGAGTAGTACAAGAGTTGATCTACCACGAGATCAGAGAGGCTAAACCCTAGAAGCTAGCCTATGGTATGATTGTATGTTGTCCTACGGACTAAAACCCTCTGGTTTATATAGACACCGGAGGAGGCTAGGGTTACACAAGGTCAGTTACAAAGGAGGAGGTATGCATATCCGTATTTGCCTAGCTTCCCTTCCACGCCAAGTAGAGTCCCATCCGGACACGGGACGAAGTCTTCAATCTTGTATCTTCATGGTCCAACAGTCCGGCCAAAGGATATAATCCGGATGTCCGGATACCCCCTAATCCAGGACTCCCTCAGCGGGCAACTAGCAAGCAAAGATAGAAGTGATTTCGAGGGTATGGTCATCTTGCCTGAAATGAACTCAGAGTTGACGAAAGCTTGATCCTCGTATGCGTGCTCAACGGGTTCCTTGAACATGAACTCGTCTCCCGGCTCTACCCAAGGCAAGAACACAAGCAAAGGGAACGACAATCAACCACGGTGCAATGCGCAAGCAACATGATGCAAAACATGGCATGATATGCGGGATGTGATATGCAATGCATATGCGTGCTCCGGAAGTAAAAGATTGAACCAGGCCTCAACTTGGCAAACCAAGTGCGCCGCTGGAAAGATGAGTTGATTCCGGTCGAAATTGATATAAAGATCACCGGAATCGGATGCACGGTTTGCAAATGGCAAGCAAAACAAGAATGGCACAATTCTGCGATTAACAGCACGATGACATCTAGAATGCAACAAGAAACTAAGCTACTGCAATCCAACATAGCAACAAAGCACATGGCAGTGATCTACTCAAGATGCTTGACAAAAGATGAACACTGAGCTACGGCTAAATCACACAATAGCAGGTTCAAACAAGCATGGCAAAATTGCAAAAGATATCAGCATCACAGACTTAGTGAAAATACTAACATGTCAGGAATTAACATCAGGAAGCAATGTTTAGAGCAAGATATCAACATGCTACAGGAACAGAACATAGCAAACAAAGGCATGGCATGAATCTACTCAAAGCATATAACAAAAGTCCCTTACTGACCATAAGCCAAAAAGGAATAGAAGATATGATGGCACCCATGTAAACATAGCAAGTTTCGTTAACAGATTCAGACTTAGCAGAAAACTGGACATGGCATAAACAGAATTATGAAGGCATGTTTGCGAGCTCGATTCACTCAACACAAGGCATTGCATGACAAGCTAAGCATACTACCAGCAAGAAGACATGTTCATGAAGCTAACCAAAGCAAGAACAAACTCATAGCATGCATGGATCACTAACAACAACCATGGAAAAATTGATTAACATGTAAACAATCTGCCAGGAACATTTTTTAGCAAAAGTAGAGCAAAATTAAGACATTCTATGGCACTCCATAATTGCAAACAGGGCCATGGATGGATAGAGCATAACCATATGTCCAAAACAGATCTCACAAATTTACATTGCATAAAAATAACAGTAGAACAAGATTTAGCAAAATCCTAAGTCCCTGAAATCAGCAATATCTCGAAGCCTAGTTTGCATGCTTGTGCTAGTCACCACATTGATCACAAAAATACATGGCAAACACCCCTGTAAAGATGGCATGGCATAGTTCAAAACACATGTAGGGCTCATGCCCATATGAAGCACACATCAAATGTGACAAAACTGCCAAAACATCAAAATCTGATGAGTAACAGGAGTAAACATTTTATAGCACTCTTGCATCAATGATTAGGGCATCAAGATGGACTCAAACAAGCATCACAATGGAATGAAATTAAGAGCATCTCCCAAAGAACATTTTGATATCTCATGCGCATGAAACGAAGCTACGGTCATGGAGTTATGGCATGAAGAACAGGGGCATAAAGTTTATCACAGAAAAGACAGTCGAAAATTAGACCTCCAGATCTCAGATCTAGGGCTCGTGCATGCTTGCCGTTGTTGACCGAAGATGTCGCCGGAGAAGGAGAGGGTGCTCGCCGGAGAAGGACGGGGCGGCGCCGGAGCTCCACCGGAGGAGGCGCCGAAGGAGGAGAAGACGGGCGGCGGCGGTGACGGAGCAGGGCGGCGCACGGGCGGCGCGGGGGCGGCGGCGCCGAACCGGCCCCGCGGGGGCCGGCGATGGGCTCGGCGGGCTTCGGCGGCGGCGGGCGCGAGGAGCCACGTGTCACGCGTGGGTTGGGCGAGACAGATGCGGCGGACGTGTCCGGCGCCGGCGGATGCGTTCGGTGGCGGCGGGAGGAGGATTTTAGGGTTTCGGGACCCGAATTTGGGGGGGGGGTGCACATATTTATAGCTAGGAGGAGGTAAGAGTGTCCAAATGGAGTGTAGTTTTTGCCCACACGACCGTGATCCAATGACGGAGGACATGTGAGTGGTTTGGATGGGTTATTGGGCCGTTTTGTAGGGGTGTTGGGCTGCAACACACACGAGGCCTTTACGGTTACCCGGTTAACCGTTGGAGCATCAAACGGACTCCGAATGGCACCAAATTTGACGGGCGGTCTACCGGTGGTGTACCAAGGCCGCTTGGAAAATCTCGGTCCATTCCGAGAATGTTTGACATCCGCTCAGAAAAGAGACAAAAGGGGTACGCCGGTGCACCTAGGAGTGTCGGATTACAAAACGGACAACGGGGAAAATGCTCGGATGCATGAGACGAACACGTATGCAAATGAGATGCACATGATGATATGATATGAAATGCATGACACGAAAAAAATGCAAAACAAAGACAAAACCCACCACGAAGGGAATCTCATAACTTAGAAGCCGAAAAAGGCAAGAGTCGGAGTTACAAATATGGCAAGTTACATCGGGGTGTTACAACACTCCACCACATGAAAGGATCTCGTCCCAAGATCTAGGACTGAAAGAACTCCGGATATTCAGAACGGAGGTGGTCCTCGCGTTCCCAGGTGGCTTCTCGGTCGGAATGGTGTGACCACTTCACTTTCAGGAATTTGATAGACTTGTTGCGAGTCTTGCGCTCAGGTTTCTTCAAGAATAGCAACGGGATGCTCATGATAAGACAGGTCTTCTTGGAGATCAATCTCTTCGAAGTTGATGGTGCGCTCAGGAGTCTTGAAGCACTTGCGAAGCTGTGACACGTGAAACACATCGTGCACATTTGCGAAGTTGGACGGAAGCTCAAGTTGATAGGCGAGATCGCCTCTTTTGCCAATGATCTTGAAAGGACCCACGTATCTAGGGGCAAGCTTCCCTTTGATACCAAAGCGACGAGTACCTTTCATTCGAGAGACGCGGAGTAGACATGGTCTCCGATCTCGAAAGCCAAGTCACGGTGCTTGCTATCATAGTAACTCTTCTGGCGCGATTGCGCGGCTTTGAGATTTTCACGAATGACTTTGCACATTTCTTCAGCCTCTGTGATCAAGTCATTGCCAAGAAGTTGGCGTTCACTAGTCTCTGACCAATTAAGAGGAGTACGACACTTTCTGCCATAGAGAATTCGAATGGGGCCTTGCCCGAACTCGCTTGGAAACTGTTGTTGTAGGAGAACTCGGCATATGGAAGACAATCTTCCCACTTCATACCGAAGGAAATGACACAAGCCCTGAGCATATCTTCAAGGATTTGATTGACTCGCTCGACTTGGCCACTAGTTTGAGGATGGAAGGCTGTGCTGAAGCGAATGTTGGTGCCCATGGCCTTCTGAAAGGAGTCCCAGAACTTAGAAGTGAAGATGCTTCCATGATCTGAAGATATCAATTGCGGAATGCCATGCAAAGGAGACAATCCTGGAGGTGTATAGCTGCCAACTGAGCTTTGTGATAGATTCTTTGATTGGAAGGAAATGAGCCACTTTACTAAGCTTGTCGATGACAACGAAGATAGCATCATTTCCGCGCTTGGACTTGGGAAATCCAGTCACGAAGTCCATCTCAATATGGTCAAACTTCCATTCTGGAATAGCAAGAGGTTGGAGGAGACCAGCTGGCGCTTGGTGTTCTGCTTTCACTCTTCTGCACACATCACATTCATTCACGAACTGAGCAATTTCTGCTTCATTCGAGTCCACCAATACGACTGCTTGAGGTCATGGTACATCTTTGTACTTCTAGGATGAATGGATAGAAGGGAATTGTGCGCCTCGTTCATAATGACTTTCCTTAGATCACCTTTAGGAACCACATCGATCCTCGAAGAATAGAGTGTCTTTGTCATCAATGCAATAGCACTTGTACTTGGGTTGGCTCTTGGCAATCCCATTTTTCACCTTCTTCACCATGGCATCAAGAAGTTGTGCCTCGCAAATTTGATCTTCCGAAGTAGGAGAGACTTGGAGGTTGGCAAGAAAGCCTTGAGGAACAACTTGGAGATTCAGTTCGCGGAAAGCTTCACAAAGGTCCGGTTGGAAGGGCTTGAGAATTAAGCTGTTGCAGTAAGCCTTCCTCTAGGCCCAAACAATGGTGAAGTGTCATGTAGTCGACGTTCACATGACACCACTAGAAGGATGACAACATACATCTCATTAAAATATCGAATGAATACCAAATTCACATGACTACTTATAGCAAGACTTCTCCCATGTCCTCAGGAACAAACATAACTACTCACAAAGCATATTCATGTTCATAATCAGAGGGGTATTAATATGCATAAGATCTGAACATATGATCTTCCACCAAGTAAACCAACTAGCATCAACTACAAGGAGTAATCAACACTACTAGCAACCCACAGTACCAATCTGAGGTTTGGATACAAAGATTGGATACAAGAGATGAACTAGGGTTTGAGATGAGATGGTGCTGGTGAAGATGTTGATGGAGATTGACCCCCTCCCGATGAGAGGATCGTTGGTGATGACGATGGATGATTTCCCCCTCCGAGGGAAGTTTCCCCGGCAGAACAGCTCTGCCGGAGCCCTAGATTGGTTCCGCCAAGGTTCCGCCTCGTGGCGGCGGAGTTCTTCCCCAAAGCTTGCTTATATTTTTTCCTCGACGAAAGACCTCATAGCAGAAGATGGGCATCGGAGGGCCACCAGGGGGCCACGAGGCAGGGGGCGCGCCCAGGGGGGTAGGGCGCGCCCCCACCCTCGTGGCCAGGGTGTGGCCCCCCTCTGGAACTTTCTTCGCTCAGTATTTTTTATATATTCTGGAAATAACTTCCGTGAAGTTTCAGGACTTTTGGAGCTGTGCAGAATAGGTCTCTAATATTTGCTCCTTTTCCAGCCCAGAATCCCAGCTGCCGTTCTCCCTCTTTGTAAACCTTGTAAAATAAGAGAGAATAGGCATAAGTATTGTGACATAATGTGTAATAACAGCCCATAATGCAATAAATATCGATATAAAAGCATGATGCAAAATGGACGTATCATGGCCCCTAGTGGTGAGGTCTAGGTGTGACTTCAGTGCCAATAATTCTTAAATATTCTACAAAAAATCATCTAAAATTTTCAGGACATTTGGAGAACTTTTATTTTCGGGGTATTTTTTATTGCAAGGATAATTCAGAAAATAGACAGAAAATACTATTTTGCTTTATTTAATCTAAATAACAGAAAGTAGAAAGGAGGGTATAGAGAGTTGTGCTTTCTAACTTCATCCATCTCATGCTCATCAAAAGGAATCCACTAACAAGGTTGATCAAGTCTTGTTAACAAACTCTTTTCGAATAACATGAAACCGGAGAATTTTCGAATAACACTAAGTTACCTCAACGGGGATATGCATGTCCCCAACAATAAGAATATCATATTTCTTCTTGACAGTAGGAAGAGGAAATTCAAAACCAATAGTAATCGTTGAAGTTTTTCCAATAGAATAATACTGTGGACTTGAGGTTGTTTCCTCGGAAAGTGTACCGTATGCTCATTACCATTAACATGAAAAGTGACATTGCCTTTGTTGCAATCAATAACAGCCCCTGCAGTATTCAAAAAGGGTCTACCAAGGATACTATCGTCCTCGGGAATATCAAGAATAACAAAGTCGTTAAAATAGTAACGTTTGCAACCACAACAGGCACATCCTCACAAATACCGACAAGTATAGCAGTTGATTTATCAGCCATTTGCAAAGATATTTCAGTAGGTGTCAACTTATTCAAATCAAGTCTACGATATAAAGAGAGAGGCATAACACTAACACCGGCTCCAAGATCACATAAAGCAGTTTTAACATAGTTTCTTTTAATGGAGCATGGTATAGTTGGTACTCCTGGATCTCAAGTTTCTTTGGTATTCCACCTTTAAAAGTATAATTGGCAAGCATGGTGGAAATTCAGCTCTGGTATCTTTCTTTTATTTGTAACAATATCTTCATGTATACTTAGCATAAGGATTCATTTTAAGCATATCAGTCAAATTGGGGTACACAGTAATTTCAAAAAAATTCCTACGCACACGCAAGATCATGGTGATGCATAGCAACGAGAGGGGAGAGTGTTGTCCACGTACCCTCGTAGACCGTAAGCGGAAGCGTTATGACAACGTGGTTGATGTAGTCGTACGTCTTCACGATCGACCGATCCTAGTACCGAAAGTACGGCACCTCCGCGATCTGCACACGTTCAGCTCGGTGACATCCCACGAACTCACGATCCAGCAGAGTGTCGAGGGAGAGCTTCATCAGCACGACGGCGTGATGACGGTGATGATGATGCTACCAGAAGGGCTTCGCCTAAGCACCGCTACGATATGACCAGGTGGATTACGGTGGAGGGCACCGCACACGGCTAAAAGATCATGAAACGTGTGTCAATGGGTGCCCTGTAACACCCATGATGCGGCTATATCTCCCACGTGTCGGAGCACGACTTAGAGGCATAGCCGCATAGTAGGCATGTCGCAAGAGGGGTAATCTTTACACATCCCATGTACTGAATAAGAAAGGGATAAAGAGTTGGCTTACAATCTCCACTTCACACAATACATAAATATAGCATTACATCATCCAGAATACAATCAAGGTCCGACTACGGAACCAAATAAAAAAGACAACCCCTAATGCTAGATCCCTGATCGCCCCGACTGGGCTCCACTACTGATCAACTGGAAACGAAAACAACACAAAAACACGATCTTCATCGAGCTCCCACTTGAGCTCAGCTGCGTCACCTGCACGGTATCATTGGCACATGCAACTGGTTTTGGAAGTAATCTGCGAGTCACGAGGACTCAGCAATCTCACACCTCGCGATCAAGACTATTTAAGCTTATGGGTAGGAAAAGGTAGTGAGGTGGAATGCAGCAAGCACTAGCATATATGGTGGCTAACTTACAAAAAAGAGCGAGAAGAGAAGGCAAAGCATGGTCGTGAACTAGAAGTGATCAAGAAGTGATCCTGAATCTACTTACGTTCAAACATAACTCCAAAAACCGTGTTCACTTCCCGGACCCCCGCCGAGAAGAGACCATCACGGCTACACACGCGGTTGATGCATTTTAATTAAGTTAAGTGTCAAGTTCTCTACAACCGGATATTAACAAATTCCCATCTGCCCATAACCGCGGGCACGGCTTTCGAAAGTTCAAAACCCTGCAGGGGTGTCCCAACTTAGCCCATCACAAGCTCTCACGGTCAACGAAGGATATTCCTTCTCCCAGGAAGACCCGATCAGACTCGGAATCCCGGTTACAAGACATTTCGACAATGGTAAAACAAGACCAGCAAAGCCCCGATGCGCCGACAATCCGATAGGAGCTGCACATATCTCGTTCTCAGGGCAACACCGGATAGGTCAAGCTACGAGTAA
>NC_053028.1:600129252-600236736 GCF_003073215.2 Triticum urartu
CTTTCTGTGAAGAACTAAAACTAAGTTTTTAAGTCATCCTTTTTTCAAAAAAACTCTGCACTTTGTGATGCTCATCCACTCTACCTTGTCTATATCTATTCACAGGGTCTGCTGTCAGTAAGTTTGCAGATATGTCTGACCAGAGCGACAGCTAGAACAAGTCAAAGGAACAAGTGCAATTGAGTGAGGGCACTAGTCCCTCTAGCACTTCTGAGGAAGGCAGCAGGAGCACACCTAGAAACTTGCCCAAGGCAGCCACCGGGACAAGGAAGAAGAAAACCTCAGATTCTGAAGATGAGGATTATGTGGCTGTTGAGGAGGAAGTTAGCTCCAAGAAGAAGGTGCTGAAGAAGGAGTATGGCATACTTGCATCAACTAAGCCTGGCTTGCACAAGAAGGCCCCTGCCAAGAGGGTGCCAACCTTAAAGGTGAGAGCCTCAACTGCTGAAACCTCCATGCCAACTGAATAGGTTGTTGGAGAAGGGAAGAAAAGGAAGGAAAGGGTCAAGAAGACCACTACTAGAGTGCTTGGTAGATCATCCATCATGAGAGATCCAGAAGAAGAGGAGGAGGAAGAGGATGTTGCACCAACTCCCAAGTCTCAGAAGCTTATGGGAGATGTAATCAAGTCAGAGGCTGCTCCATCTAAGCCCAAATTTGCTCCCAAGGCTGCTGCTCAGAAACCCCCAAAGCCCAAGAGGAACACCAAGAGTATACCCGCTGAGGAGAAGAACAAGGCCCCAGTGCCTGAAGCTGAAGAAGAGGAAGATGATTCTCTTGTTTTGAGGAAGTTGAAGCCTAAAATTCCTGACCACAATGGTGCTCATCCAGTCGTTGAGGACATGCACATCAGGAAAGATGCAGGACTGAGATTATGGAGACAGTCTGATCCCTATGCTGTTAGGAGGAGGACTATAGTTGACCACAGGTTCCATACAAAAGAACAACAAGACTTCTATGAGACAATTTTGCTTGACAAGAAGCCCATTGTATGTGACATGAAATGGGTCGATTGGGAATACATCCAGGAAAATGAAGATCACTTCCAGGAGTGTATGACAGCTTTAAGGCTTGTGGAGTAGATGAATTCGTTGGACAAAAGCACACCAAATGGAGTGATGAGTTAATCATGCAGTTTTACTCCACTGCCCACTTCTATCCAGATGGGAGGATAGTATGGATGTCTGAGGGTACCAGGTACACTCCACAGTTGAAGAATGGGCCAAGTTAATCAATGCCCCGTAGAACATGAAGATGACTTGGATGTGTATACCACCAAGAAGAAAGACCACAACTCCATGGAAAACATGTAAAAAGAGATCCCTGATAAGGCTTTGGAAACTCACAAGCTTGGATCTGTGCATTTCTTGTTGTCTGGTCTGCCAACCATCAACTGGATCTTAAGGCACATATTGCTACCCAAGTCAGGAGATCACAAGATGATCAGAGGACACTCCATCAACATGCTGCAAATTTTTGGTGTGCCCCAGAAGTTCAAAGTTATGAGCTTGATTGTAGAAACGATCAAGAGGAATGCTGTTGATCAAAAGAGGAGTTGTGGGTATGCTCCACATATTCAGGAGCTCATCAATTCTAAGATGGGCACGGGAACTTATTTGCTGGACAAGGAGCATCTAGCCCTACATCCTGAGTTTGAAGACAACACTGTTGTGATGAATGAGGAGGAACCATCATCAGCTCAAGTCCAGGAGAAGAGAGCCAAGGCAAAGGCTGAGAAAGCTGCCCAGATGCCAAGTGTTGAAGAGGCATCTCGAGTCTTCCTGAAAAGCAAGCAAGATCAGTTAGGCTATCTGATTCAAGCTACACTGAGGATTGAGAAGGGCTTGGCCACCCTGACTCAGAATCACGAGATCCTAGAAAGGATTGTGGAGACAAAATTCTATGATCTTGATCTAAAGGTGACTGAGATTCAGACTGCAGCTGAGCAGCTTCCGGAGGAAGCAGAGGAGAGGAAAGGCAAGGCAACTACTAATGCTTTTCAGCATGTCCCACAAGGTCCAAGGTCTGCTGCGGTGCCAGTTTCAGATGCTAGAGCTTCAGTGTCAGCACCAGCAGCTACAGCTCCAGTGCCACCTCCAGCACCCACTCCATCAGCTCCAACTACATCAACGGAAGCCTTCGTTCTTGGAGTTCTCTCTACACCACCTCCCAAAGACCAAGCCTGAGAGACGTATAGCACTATGCATTTTCGAACTTTTTGGTAACTTGTTGCCAAAGGGGGAGAAATATGTATAGATCATAGGCTTCGAGAGAGAGTGTCTTGTTTTTTTATCTCTCTTGCTTTTGATTGAACTTGTTTATTGTGTGCTTGTGTGAGATGCTTTATGTCCTTATGTCCTTATGAGATACTTATGTGATCCTGTGGTTGATCATTTGCAACTTTAATGCTTGGTTGAATGATGCTATCTTTTACATCTCGTATATGATCATTCACTTACTTGGTGATGAGTGCATGCTCTTAACTTCTATCATTTTGAGCGCTCCACCAAGATGTATGTGACACGGAAGAGTAACCCATGAACCTAATCGATTGTGCATTTGCATTCAAAAGCAAATTTTAAATAATGCACAAATTTAGGGGAGCTCTTGCTTATCACATACTTCTCAAAGCGACGATGTTTTTCAATCTTATGATCATTTGTCGAAGCTTTGATCTATATGTTGTCATCAATTACCAAAAAGGGGGAGATTGAAAGTGCAACTATCCCTGGGTGCTTTTGGTAATTCTTAACAACATATTGCTCATTGAGCTAATGCTATTTGAAAGTAAATATTTCAGGAAAGCTCAATGATTGGCACAAAATGCTAAGGACAAAAGATTGGCTCAAGCTCAAAGCACAAGACTCTACATTTTACTTTTAGTGATCCAAGATCATATTGAGTCCATAGGAAAAGCCAATACTATTAAAAGGGGATGAGGTGTTGCTTAATGAGTTACTTGCTCAAAATGCTTAGTGATATGCTCCAAAAACCCTCAACTACTTTCTCATATCCACATATGTCCCAAAACAAAAGTCAAACTCGGCCCCACCGAAATCCTCTATCCGGCACCACCGAGTTCACTTGACATAGCCACTACCACAAAACCCTAGTCACTTCGGTCTCACCGATAGGGATCTCGGTCTCACCGAGATGGGATTGCAAACTCTCTGTTTCCCTTCGTAACTTTTCCGTCTAACCGAGATGAGCGATCAGTCCCACCGAGATTGCAATGCAAACTCTCTATTTCCCTTTCGTAACATTTCGCTCTAACCGAGATGAGCGAATCGGACCCACCGAGTTTGCCTGACCAACTCTCTGTTTCTCTATTACCAAAATTGGTCCCACCGAGTTTGTGTAATCGGTCTCACCGAGATTACGTTATGCCCTAACCCTAATGGAATCGGTCACACCGAGTTGACATGTCGGTCCCACCGAAATGCCTAACGGTCACATTATGAACCAAATCGGTTTGACCGAGTTTTAAGATTCGGTTCCACTGAGTTTGGTGATTTGTGTGTAACGGTTAGTTTTTGTGTGGAGGCTATATATACCCCTCCACCCACTCTTCATTCGTGGAGAGAGCCATCAGAATATGCCTACACTTCCAACACACATTTTCTGAGAGAGAACCATCTGCACTTGTGTTGAGGTCAAGATATTCAATTCCAATCACATAAATCTTGATCTCTAGCCTTCCTCAAGTTGCTTTCCACTCAAATCATCTTTCTACCAAATCCAATCCTATGAGAGAGATTTGAGTGTTGAGGAGACTATCATTTGAAGCACAAGAGCAAGGAGTTCATCATCAACACACCATCTATTACCTTTTGAAGAGTGGTGTCTCCTAGATTGGTTAGGTGTCACTTGGGAGCCTCCGTCAAGATTGTGGAGTTGAACCAAGGAGTTTGTATGGGCAAGGAGATCGCCTACTTCGTGAAGATCTACCCTAGTGAGGCAAGTCCTTCGTGGGCGATGGCCATGATGGGATAGACTAGGTTGCTTCTTCGTGGACCCATCGTGGGTGGAGCCCTCCGTGGACTAGCGCAACTGTTACCCTTCGTGGGTTGAAGTCTCCATCAACGTGGATGTACGATAGCACCACCTATCGGAACCACGCCAAAAATCTCCATGTCTACATTGCGTTTGCTCCCTCCAAACTCCTCCCTTTACCTTCATATGCAATTGTTTTACATTCCACTGCTATACTCTTAGAATTGCATGTGTAGGTTGATTACTTGTTTGTGCTAAGTTGCTAAAATCTGCCAAGACTTAAAATTGGGGAAAGGCTAGATTTTTATTTGGTCAAGTAATCTAATCACCCCTCCCCTCTAGACATACTTTCGATCCTACAGCAGGGTGGCACGACGTTGGCCCTGCACAAGTGGTCAGGTCCCCAGCTAGTGTCAGACTTTGACAATGAGGCCCTCCTGGCTCCCTTCTTGGAGGAGGAGGTCTTTGCTGTTATCAAAGGCGTGAACACCAACTCGATGCATGGCCACGATGGCCTTTCGGTGGGGTTCTTTCAGGTGTTTTGGACCTCTGTTAAGACTAAGATGATGGCTATGTTTTAGGACTTCTATGTAGGCATCCTGGATCTTTCTTAGCTCAACTTTGGGATTATTATGCTTATTCCTAAAGCTTTGTGTGCCTCCAACACTCACTAGTTTTGTTCGATCACGGTGATTAACGTGATCTTCCGTACCCTTGTCAAGGTGTACGCCAATAGGGCTGCACTTCTGGCAGATCGGCTGACACATCCAAACCAATCTGCCTTCATTCAAGGTCGGTTCATCCTAGATGGGGTCCTAGTCATTCATGAAGTGCTCCATGATGTCAAAATAAAATGCCAAAAGGCGGTCTTTCTTAAGATCGATTTCCATAAAGCATATGACACGGTCCACTAGTCCTTCCATCAGGAAGTGTTGCCTCGAAAGGGTTTTGACGACCGCTGGGTTACCAGGGTCATGCAGTGGGTGTCTAGTGGTCACACCGCTGTTAATATTAATGGTGAAGTGGGACCGTTCTTCCACACCTTTTGTGGGGTTCGGCAGGGGGCGCCTTCTCCCCCTTCGTCTTCAATATGGTGGTCGATGCACTTGCCGCCATATTTGATGCGGCGAAGGGAGCCGGCCACATCCGAGGGGTGGTCCCCACCTAGTGAATGGGGGTGGGTATCCCTTCTCCAATACGCTAATGACACAATAATCATGGTTGAAGGCTCGGGGGGAGTGTGAACCTCAAGTTTCTCCTCCTTTACTTTCAACAGATGTCGAGACTGACCATCAACTTCTTCGAGAGTGAGGTCATGGTCTTGGGCTATTCGTAGGACGAGCAGCAAAGCATTGCCGACCGCCTCAATAGTAGACTTGGGACTTTCCCCTCCTCTTATTTGGGGATTCCCGTTCGTGATTCCAGACTCTCGGTGGCGGATCTTAGACCAAATGTGGTCAAGATCTGACATAGGATCGAGCCTTGTCAAGGCCGGTGTGTATCCAAGGCGGCTAGAATGGTGTTGATTAACTCCTCCCTATCTGCCTCATATTTGTCATGAGCTTCTACTACCTTCACTAAACCCTGTACCATGAGATTGCAAAGTTTCAATCCAAATTCTTCTGGACCGGCAATGGGGATAAGTAGAAATAGCACATGGTTCGGTGGACCAATATTTGCAAACCTAAGGACCAGGGTGGTCTTGGGATGATGTCGTCCAAACACATGAACATTGCCCTCCTTACCAAATGGTTGTGGCGCATTGCGAATAACGAAGGTGGATTATGGTTCGATATTATGCTAGCGAAATATCTAAGGGGCCAACCTCTTGCGTTTTGCAAACACTCACGGGGCTCCCAATTCTGGCAATCCATAATCCAACTCCTTGTACTTTGGATTGGTTTCTCAATCTCGGTGGGATCGGGATCTGCGACCCTGTTTCGGCTTGATCGTTGGGCCGGTAACCTTCCCTTCGTGTCTCGCTTTTTGGAGCTATTTTCCATTAGTGTCTTACCTCCTTTTACGATCGAGGTTGCCCTCTTTGATCTTGGGAGCATCGCCTTTTGGAGGGCCTTCGACCCCTAAACTAGCTGCCTGGGATGAGCTCCTATAATGTGTGGCGCTCCACACCCCTAACCTAGAGCCGGACAAGGTATCCTGGCATCTTGAGCCGAGCGGTTGCTTCTCCTCTAGGTCTCTCTACAAGGATATTGTCCCCTCGCTGGGGTTGGCCCCCCTCATGGCGATTTGGGCAACTAGGCTTCCCTGAAGATTCAAATATTCCTTTGGCTCTGGATCCAAGGTCGGTTACCCTCAGGGGTGGAGGTACTTAAATGCCATGGACCTTGGGATTCCATTTGCCCGCTTTGCGATGTGGCTGAGGATTCCAACCACATGTTTTTCTCGTGTGTAATGGCTCAATTCCTTAGGAGTTGCTTTAGGGAGGTGGTGGGCGGTGGGTGGTAACACATGAACTTCCCTGGCCTCTTTCAGGAATTGCAAGTCGCGCGAAGGGATCTCGCCACATTAGGTGGCCGGGCATAGAGGTTCTTGTCTGGACGCTATGGGCTATTTGTAACAAGCTAGTGATCAAGCGTTCTACTCTGCGTCGTTCTGCTAATGCGATTTCCGAACTTTGTGGTTTCATGAAGCTATCAAAGCCACTTAGCTGTGGCCAGGATCCTGGCACCATCAATGATCTCACCCTCGACCTCAGGACTTTGGCCCTTTGACTAGCGCCACCCCTCCCACCACCACCGACGAGGCCGGGCTAGAGTTGTGGCTCCTAGTATGTGTCATGTTGGCCTTTTCTATTTCCGTTTGGGCTTGTTGAAGACCTCAAACGGTCCAATCTCTGTGCTCCGGTGTCATCCCTGGATCAGTAATGCTGACACCACATAGTACTTGAAGGATTTATAACAGAGTAGCAATCACACACTTATTACATCGAGTGTCTCAAAAGAGAACTTAATACAATAAATATGGCTTAAGGCCATCTAATAACGATAATAGCGGAAGGCTTGGAAGATAAGTGAGTCCATCAACTCCAACGGCATCACTGAGTATAGAACCACGACCTAAAGGCACCTTACTCATCGTCTGAAAAGTCTGCAACATGAACGTTGCAGCCCGAAACGGGTCACCACATGGAATATGCTGGCAATGTAACACATAGAGAGCAATGAAAGAATAAGGCTATACTACATGCATATTTGGCTGGTGGAAAGCTCTATGGTTACAATTTTGCGTAATGCCAATTTTTCCTTACTTCAAAGGAATACATTTTAGTTAACTATCATGGTGGTTGTTAAACATTGAGAGTGTAGACACGCTCTCAATCCCAATTAAGCATCATTAAAACCCAACAAAATTAATTAGAGTAACATGATGAGATTCACATGATAATCCAAGTACTAGATACTCAAGTTGTCCATAACCGGGGACACGGCTAACCATGATTAGTTTATACACTCTGTAGAGGTTTGCGCACTTTTTCCCACAAGACTCGATCTCCTCCATTGGGATTCTCGCACTACATGGTGTTTGAGAAACGGATGGACCGAGACATAGTCTTTCAGAAGCGCTAGCACCTTACGATCGGGTAGACCGTTTACACCTACTTTCCCCTACATCTGCTAGTCTACCACTGTAAGAGTTCGCACCAACTTAGTCAACTATGCCAGATCCCATAGTAGCTTGTGGCTGCACACGGAAGTTTCTAGTATGAATTAATCTCATGATCCCTTTGAGCCTGGGTGGCGGTCCAAAAGAAAAAACAGGCAATCGCTGGAATACCCAGGTGCCTCAATCCACCCGAGATGTGTTATTTAAAGTTGCCACCTTAGATAAACCATTAATTTAAACAAAAACTCACATCTGTCATGGATACACTCACCCCAATCCACGTCTACTAGCATAGCATGGCATAATAAGCAAACGTAGAAGTAACTCCCATAGGTTTGGTAATAAAACAGGTAATAGGTTACTACCTCATCTTACTTCCCAGACCCACAATTTATTAGACCCTAATCCATGCAATGTGTGAGGATTGATCTAATGCAATAAAAACTGGGTAATAGGAAGCATGATTCAAAGTGTTACTGCTTGCTGATGATCCGCAAAACCTAGCGATTCGAAGTAGCAAGCGGCGCACTCTGGGTACTCTATCGCAAACCAAACAAAACATACAATAAGTACTCAACTAATGCACAGGTAAAAACTCAAATAAGAGATCTAACCGGAAAGTTCAAACTTAAACTCCGGTTGGCCAAGAAGAACCAAATCGAACAAAGCAACGAAGACAAACGGCAAAAGAAATAAGCTTCGTTTACTATTCTGGATCTAGTCAAATTTTACAGTTGACTTGGTTAAACGGAAAGAGGGTTTCGAGATGAAACTCCACGCGCTTGAATCGCCTGATTCCGATAAATGAGCGAAAAGTTATACTAGAACGAAAATCGGATCAGAAATCGCGATCAAAAAAATCGCGGAAAAAATCCGAGAAAAAGAAAAACGACGAACACATTAACGAACGAACATTCGTTATCTGGATCTAAACGATGAATGTGTTTGTTAAAACGAACGAACAAGCGAACGCTCGCTAATTAAACTAAACCGGAAAAAAGAACCGATCTATCTAAAAAACGGATCTAAAAAAACCAAACGAAAACCGGTGAAAACCAACGGTTTTCAAAAAAAACCGGTGGCGGTGAGATCGACCTCATCGGCGGCGGCGGAGCTCCGGCGGCGAGCGGCGGGGCGGCGACGGCGGCGGCGGCGCGGGAGCGGCGGGCGGCGGCGGCGGCGGCTGGGGCGGCGGGCGGCTTCGGGCTAGGGTTTGGGGGCGGCGGCGGCTTTGGGCTGGTCGGGCCCCGGGGTCGCGCTATATAAAGGCCCCGGCCAGGGAGTCCTGGCCGAAACCGGCCCGTAGTCGGTTCGCTCTCTTTTTTTTTATTATTACGCGCAAAAAATAAACAAAAAGAATACTAAACGGACTCCAAAAATCCCGAAATAAATTTTCCCCGGCTTCTAAAATCATGCCGCACAGGATGAACATTTATTTGGGGCCTAAATGCAATTTTGAAAAACGAGCATTTTTCCTAAATTCAAATAAAATAGAAAATAAAACCAAAATAAAATATTATTTGATTTTATTATTAAATCCTCAATATTTCTTTATTTTTGGAAAGTCATTTTATTCCCTCTCTCATATTTTTATAATAGAAATAATTGAAGATAAAATAAATAAAATCAAATGATCCTATTTTCAAAATTTGAGAAAACTCAAATATGAAAATAACGAAATCCCCAACTCTCTCCGAGGGTCCTTGAGTTTCGTGAAATTTTTAGGATCAACCAAAATACAATAAAATATGATATGCAAAGATGATCTAATGTATAACATTCCAAATTGAAAATTTGGGATGTTACAAACCTACCCCCCTTAAGATGAATCTCGCCCTCGAGATTCGGGTTGGCTAGAAAATAGGTGAGGGTGGTCCTACAGCAATTCTTCCTCTCGTTACCCGGTGGCTTCATCCTCCGTGTGGTGGCTCCACTGAACTTTGCAAAACTTGATAACCTTGCTGCGGGTGACTCGGCTGGCATACTCAAGAATCTTAACTGGTTTCTCCTCGTAGGTCAAATCACTGTCCAACTGAATCGCTTCCAGCGGCACTGTATCTCTCAGCGGCATATCAGCCATCTCCGCATGGCACCTCTTCAACTATGAAAAGTGGAACACGTCGTGAACTCCTGACAATCCTTCGGGCAATTCCAACTTATAAGCTACTTCTCCCATACGCTCCAAAACCTTGTATGGTCCTACAAAACGTGGCGCTAACTTTCCCTTAACTCCAAAGCGATTAACTCCTCGAAGTGGAGATACTCGAAGAAAAACTCAGTCTCCGACTTCGTAAACTGTCTCCTTGCGTTTAGAATCTGCGTAGCTCTTCTGCCTGGACTGGGCTACCTTGAGCCTATCATGAATCAATTTCACTTTCTGTTCCGACTCCTTACTCATATCTGGTCCAAACAATTGTCGGTCTCCAACTTCATCCCACGACAATGGGGTCCTGCACCTCCTTCCGTACAAGGCTTAGAAAGGGGCCATCTTCAAACTAGATTGATAACTGTTGTTGTAAGAGAACTCTGCGTATGGCAAATTCTCGTCCCAGCTAGATCCGTAATCTAGCGCAAAAGCTCTCAGCATATCCTCCAAAATCTGATTGACTCTCTCAGTCTGTCCATCTGTCTGCGGATGGAAAGCTCTAGCCTGGTACCCAAAGTTTCATGCAACTGATTCCAGAACTTTGAGGTAAATTGGGTTCCTCTATCTGATACAATGCTCCTTGGAACTCCATGCAGACATACGGTTCTGGTCATGTATATCTTTGCCAACTTGGCACTAGTGTAGGTAGTCTTCACTGGAATGAAATGAGCTACCTTTGTCAAACAATCGACTACAACCCAAATCGAGTCATAGCCTGAACGAGTTCTGGGCAATCCTGTAATAAAATCCATGCCTAACTTATCCCACTTCCATTCGGGTATCGGCAATGGCTGTAGAAATCCTGCTGGCTTCTGATGCTTTGCCTTTACTCTCTGACATACATCACAAACTGCTACATACTCCACAATATCCTTCTTCATTTCGGTCCACCAGAAAGTATCCTTCAAATCCAAATACATCTTGGTATTTCCTGGGTGAATTGAATATGGTGAATCATGGGCCTCCTGCAGAATTAACTTCCTGATCTCCGGGTCATTGGGCACATAAACACGGTCTTCAAACCATAACGTATCATGCTCATCCTCACGAAATCCTTTAGCTTTTCCTTTGCTCATTTTCTCTTTAATAGAAGCAATCTCCTTGTCATTCTTTTGGGATTCTCTGATCTTATCCATCAAGGTAGACTGAATCTCCAATGCTGCTACATAGCCTCTCGGGACTATCTCCAAACATAGCTCACCTAGATTTTCGGCTAACTCCCTTGGTAAATCTCCCGTCATTATGGTGTTGACATGACTTTTACGGCTCAACTCATCGGCTACTACGTTAGCCTTTCCGGGGTGATAATGCAATCTCATATCATAATCCTTGATGAGCTCCAACCATCTCCTTTGCCTGAGATTCAACTCCTTCTGCGTGAAAATATACTTCAAACTCTTGTGATCTGTGTACACCTCACAATGATTTCCAATGAGAAAGTGTCTCCAAGTCTTCAATGCATGCACTACGGCTCCTAAATCCAAATCATGCGTGGCATAATTGAACTCATGAGGCTTAAGCTGTCGAGAGGCATATGAAACAACTCTTCCTTCCTGCATAAGCACTGCTCCAAGTCCTCAACGTGAAGCGTCACAATAAACCTCATAATCCTTGGTCTGATCTGGCAAAATCAACACTGGTGATGTAACCAAACGTTTCTTCAACTCCTGGAAACTGGCCTCACATTCCTCGGTCCATATGAACTTGGTATCCTTCTTCAACAACTCCGTCATAGGCTTCGCAATCTTCGAGAAATTTTCAATGAATCTCCGGTAGTATCCTGCAAGTCCAAGAAAACTCCGGATCTCTCCAACTGTTGTTGGCGCTTCCCAATTTTTCACAGTGTCAACCTTGGTGGGATCTACTGCTATACCTTCTTCGGATATAACGTGTCCGAGAAATCCAACTTCCTTCAACCAAAATTCACATTTACTATACTTGGCATATAACCGATGTTCTCTGAGTTTACCAAGTACCAAACGCAAATGCTCATTATGCTCCTCTTCATTTTTCGAGTAAACCAGGATATCATCAATGAACACTACGACGAACTTATCCAAAAACTCCATGAACACTTTGTTCATCTTGTTCATAAAATAGGCAGGTGCGTTAGTCAGACCGAATGACATAACGGTATACTCGTACAGCCCATACCTGGTGGTAAAAGCCGTCTTAGGTATATCCTATTCTCGAATCTTCAACTGATGGTATCCTGATCGTAGATCGATCTTGGAAAATACCTTAGCTCCTTGCAATTGATCAAACAGATCATTGATCATCGGTAGTGGGTACTTGTTCTTGATGGTTACTTCATTCAATCCTCGATAATCAACAACCATCCTTAACGATCCATCCTTCTTCTCCACTAGAAGTACTGGCGATCCCCAAGGCGGAGAACTTGGGCGGATATACCCTTTATCCAGTAACTCCTTAATCTGCTTCTTAATCTCTTCCAAATCCTTTGCGGGCATCCTATATGGTCTCTTCGATATTGGCCCTGTGCCTGGCAAAAGATCAATCAAGAACTCAATATCTCTATCCGGTGGCATGCCTGGCAACTCCTCTAGAAATACATCAGGGAAATCCTTCACTACTAGTACTTCCTCCTCCACAACTCCTGTTAACGAATTTACTTGAGTCCTTTTAGGCACATGCCGGGATACATACTTGATCCTTCTCCCTTCTGGGGTGGTAAGAAAAATTGACTTACTAGCACAATCGATGTTCCCTCCATACATCGATAGCCAATCCATACCCAGAATTACATCCAAACCTTGTGATTCCAAAATGATTAAATTCGAGGGAAACACATGCCTGGCTATACTCAATGGCACTTGAAAACATCCCTTACTAGCCATATACTCCGCTCCTGGTGAGCTTACTAACATAGGTGTTCTAAGAACCTTAGTGGGTAGGTTATACTTATCCACAAATCCCCTTGATATGTATGAATGTGATGCACCAGTATCGAAAAAGAACGATTGCAGTAAATGACTTAACCAAAAACTTATTGATTACTGCATCCGGCTGCTCTTCAACCTCCTCCACGTTAACGTGGTTCACCTATCCCTTATTGAAAGGGTTCGGCTTATTCCCAGAGCTTCCATTGCCATTTCCATTCTAAGATTCAGGACATTCATTGGCATAATGTCCGGTCTTCTGGCACTTAAAGCAAGTGACTTGGCTCAGGTCTCTTTTGGCTGGGGTTGATGGGTTGGTACTGTTCTGGCCGTTGCTTCCTCCATTCCCATTACCATTCTTGGGGCCATTATGATTGTACGAGCTACCTCCTCCATGGGTATGCTGAAAGTGTCCTCCCGGTCTAGGGGTAAAACGTGGCTTCTGCTGAGCTCCTGAATTGTACTTCCTTTATCCATACTTCCTCTTCAGGTAAAGTGGCGTTGTAGGTCCTGGTGAAGCTTGGTACTCCGATGTTCAGATATCTAGTGACTTCCTTCAAGTGACGTCCAAAGGGTGTATCTTCATCCGGTTGTGTGAACTTGTTCCTTGCATCCGCCATCCTAAAAGAGTAGAAAAGATGAGGAGTCAGAATGGGAAGAGGGAGTAGTGATCTAGGGCTTTAGCTTAGTGGTCGTGTCCTACAGTCAACGTGTGCTCTGAAACCATCTTGTAGCGACCAGACCTCAAAGGGTCCAATCTCTGTGCTCCGGTGTCATCCCTGGATCAGTAGTGCTGACACCACACAGTACTTGAAGGATTTATAACAGAGTAGCAATCACACACTTATTACATCGAGTGTCTCAAAAGAGAACTTAATACAATAAATATGGCTTAAGGCCATCTAATAACGATAACAGCGGAAGGCTTGGAAGATAAGTGAGTCCATCAACTCCAACGGCATCACTGAGTATAGAACCACGACCTAAAGGCACCTTACTCATCGTCTGAAAAGTCTGCAACATGAACGTTGCAGCCCGAAACGGGTCACCACATGGAATATGCTGGCAATGTAACACATAGAGAGCAATGAAAGAATAAGGCTATACTACATGCATATTTGGCTGGTGGAAAGCTCTATGGTTACAATTTTGCGTAATGCCAATTTTTCCTTACTTCAAAGGAATACATTTTAGTTCACTATCATGGTGGTTGTTAAACATTGAGAGTGTAGACACGCTCTCAATCCCAATTAAGCATCATTAAAACCCAACAAAATTAATTAGAGTAACATGATGAGATTCACATGATAATCCAAGTACTAGATACTCAAGTTGTCCATAACCGGGGACACGGCTAACCATGATTAGTTTATACACTCTGTAGAGGTTTGCGCACTTTTCCCCACAAGACTCGATCTCCTCCATTGGGATTCTCGCACTACAGGGTGTTTGAGAAACGGATGACCGAGACATAGTCTTTCAGAAGCGCTAGCACCTTACGATCGGGTAGACCGTTACACCTACTTTCCCCTACATCTGCTAGTCTACCACTGTAAGAGTTCGCACAACTTAGTCAACTATGCCAGATCCCATAGTAGCTTGTGGCTGCACACGGAAGTTTCTAGTATGAATAATCTCATGATCCCTTTGAGCCTGGGTGGCGGTCCAAAAGAAAAACAGGCAATCGCTGGAATACCCAGGTGCCTCAATCCACCCAGATGTGTATTTAAGTTGCCACCTTAGATAAACCATTAATTTAACAAACTCACATCTGTCATGGATACACTCACCCAATCCACGTCTACTAGCATAGCATGGCATAATAAGCAAACGTAGAAGTAACTCCCATAGGTTTGGTAATAAAACAGGTAATAGGTACTACCTCATCTACTTCCCAGACCCACAATTTAATTAGACCCTAATCATGCAATGTGTGAGGATTGATCTAATGCAATAAAAACTGGGTAATAGGAAGCATGATCAAAGTGTTACTTGCTTTGCTGATGATCCGCAAAACCTAGCGATTCGAAGTAGCAAGCGGCGCACTCTGGGTACTCTATCGCAAACAAACAAACATACAATAAGTACTCAACTAATGCACAGGTAAAACTCAAATAAGAGATCTAACCGGAAAGTTCAACTTAAGAACTCCGGTTGGCAAGAAGAACCAAATCGAACAAAGCAACGAAAGACAAACGGCAAAAGAAATAAGCTTCGTTTACTATTCTGGATCTAGGTCAAATTTTACAAAGGCAAAAACTTGTTTGACTTGGTTAAACGGAAAGAGGGTTTCGAGATGAAACTCCACGCGCTTGAATCGCCTGATTCCGATAAATGAGCGAAAAGTTATACTAGAACGAAAATCGGATCAGAAATCGCGATCAAAAAAATCGCGGAAAAAATCCGAGAAAAAGAAAACCGACGAACAGATTAACGAACGAACATTCGTTATCTGGATCTAAACGATGAACGTGTTTGTTAAAACGAATGAATGAGCGAACGCTCGCTAAATAAACTAAACCAGAAAAAAACCAATCAATCTAAAAAACGGATCTAAAAAACCGAACGAAAACCGGCGAAAACCAACGGTTTTCAAAAAAAACGGCAGTGGCGAGATCGACCTCGTCGGCGGCGGCGGAGCTCCGGCGGCGGCGGGGCGGCGGCGGCGGAGCTCCGGCGGTGGTGGGCGGCGGGGTGGCGAAGGTGGGCGGCGGCGCGGCGGCGGCGGCTGGGGTGGCGGGCGGCTTGGGGCTATGGTTTGGGGGCGGCGGTGGCTTTGGGCTGGTCGGGCCCCGGGGTCGCACTATATAAAGGCCCCGGCCAGGGAGTCCTGGCCGAAACCGGCCCGTAGTCGGTTCGCTCTCTTTTTTTTATTATTACGCGCAAAAAATAAACAAAAAGAATACTAAACGGACTCCAAAAATCCCGAAATAAATTTCCCCGGCTTCTAAAATCATGCCGCACAGGATGAACATTTATTTGGGGCCTAAATGCAATTTTGAAAAACGCGCATTTTTCCTAAATTCAAATAAAATAGCAAATAAAACCAAAATAAAATCTTATTCAATTTTATTATTAAATCCTCAATATTTCTTTATTTTGGGAAAGTCATTTTATTCCCTCTCTCATATTTTTATAATAGAAATAATTGAAGATAAAATAAATAAAATCAAATGATCCTATTTTCAAAATTTGAGAAAACTCAAATATGAAAATAACGAAATCTCCAACTCTCTCCGAGGGTCCTTGAGTTGCGTGAAATTTCTAGGATCAACCAAAATGCAATAAAATATGATATGCAAAGATGAACTAATGTATAACATTCCAAATTGAAAATTTTGGATGTTACAGTTGTGCCCTCGACAGAACCTTATTTTTCCGTATTCTGATTTCATCTGTCTGTGTTATTTGCTCTGTACCTTATATCTCCATGGTGGTTGCTTAATTTATAAAGCAAGGTGAAAGCCCTTTTTGGGTAAATATTCAATTGTCCCTAACGAGAGCAAGCTACTAATTCTATGTCATCTCAAGACTCGGTTTGTCCAAAGAGGAGAGGCATGCAATGCAAAGACTGGATGGCGCTTGATACGTCTCCAACGTATCTATAATTTTTTATTGTTCCATGCTATATTATATTCTGTTTTGGACATTATTGGGCTTTATTATACACTTTTATATTATTTTAGGGACTAACCTATTAACCGGAGGCCCAACCCAGAATTGTTGTTTCTTGCCTATTTTACGGTTTCATAGAAAAAGAATATCAAACGGAGTCCAAACGGAATGAAACCTTTGGGAACGTGATTTTCGGAACGAACATGATCCAGAGGAGTTGGACCCTACGTCAAGCAATCAACGAGGAAGGCACGAGGTAGGGGGCGCGCCTACCCCCCTCCCCCAGGCGCGCCCTCCACCCTCGTGGGCCCCCTGTTGCTCCACCGACGTACTCGTTCCTCCTATATATATATATATATCTACGTACCCCCAAACTACCAGATACGGAGCCAAAACCCTAATTCCACCGCCATAACTTTCTGTATCCACGAGATCCCATCTTGGGGCCTTTTCCAGAGCTCCGCCGGAGGGGGCATCGATCACGGAGGGCTTCTACATCAACACCATAGCCCCTCCGATGAAGTGTGAGTAGTTTACTTCAGACCTACGGGTCCATAGTTATTAGCTAGATGGCTTCTTCTCTCTTTTTGGATCTCAATACAAAGTTCCCCCCCTCTCTTGTGGAGATCTATTCGATGTAATCTTCTTTTGCGGTGTGTTTGTTGAGACCGATGAATTGTGGGTTTATGATCAAGTTTATCTATGAACAATATTTGAATCTTCTCTGAATTCTTTTATGTATGATTGCTTATCTTTGCAAGTCTCTTCAAATTATCAATTTGGTTTGGCCTACTAGATTGATCTTTCTTGCAATGGGAGAAGTGCTTAGCTTTGGGTTCAGTCTTGCGGTGTCCTTTCCCAGTGACAGTAGGGGCAGCAAGGCACGTATTGTATTGTTGCCATCGAGGATAACAAGATGGGGTTTATATCATATTGCATGAGTTTATCCCTCTACATCATGTCATCTTGCTTAAAGCGTTACTATGTTCTCTTGAACTTAATACTCTAGATGCATGTTGGATATCGGTCGATGTGTGGTGTAATAGTAGTAGATGCAGGCAGGAGTCGGTCTACTTCTCTCGGACGTGATGCCTATATACATGACCATACCTATATATTCTCATAACTATGCTCAATTTTGTCAATTGCTCAACAGTAATTTGTTCAGCCACCGTAAATACTTATGCTCTTGAGAGAAGCCACTAGTGAGACCTATGGCCCCCGGGTCTATCTTCCATCATATTAATCTTCCAATGCTTAGTTATTTCCTTTGCCATTTATTTTACTTGCATCTTTTATTCCTCCTTATCATAAAAATACCAAAAATATTATCCTATCATATCTATCAGATCTCACTCTCGTAAGTGACCATGTAGGGATTGACAACCCCTTATCGTGTTGGTTGCGAGGATTTATTTGTTTGTGTAGGTGCGAGGGACTCGTGCGCGGCCTCCTACTGGATTGATACCTTGGTTCTCAAAAGCTGAGGGAAATACTTACGCTGCTCTGCTGCATCACCCTTTCCTCTTCAAGGGAAAACCAACGCAGTGCTCAAGAGGTAGCAAGAAGGATTTCTGGCGCCGTTGCCGGGGAGGTTCGCGCAATACAAGTCAAGATTTGACTCCCGACAACGAGTCACTTGTGGCGCCCTTGCAAGTCAAGACATACCAAGTATCCATCACAAACCCTTATCTCCCGCATTACATTATTTGCCATTTTCCTCTCCCCCACTTCACCCTTGTCGTTTTATTCGCCCTCTCTCTCTCCGTCCTCCCTCTCTTTCTCTATTTGCCTCTTTTTGCCCGTTTCTTGTTTGCTTGTGTGTTGGATTGCTTGCTTGTCACAATGGCTCAAGACAATACTAAATTGTGTGACTTCACCAATACCAACAACAATGATTTCCTTAGCACTCCGATTGCTCCTCTTACCGATACTGAATATTGTGAAATCAATGATGCTTTGTTGAATCTTGTCATGAAAGCTCAATTCGCCGGCCTTCCTAGTGAAGATGCCGCTACCCATCTGAATAACTTCATTGATTTATGTGATATGCAAAAGAAGAAAGATGTGGATAATGATATTGTTAAATTGAAGCTATTTTCTTTTTCGCTTAGAGATCGTGCTAAAGCTTGGTTTTCGTCTTTGCCTAAAAATAGTATTGATTCGTGGAATAAGTGCAAAGATGCTTTTATCTCTGAGTATTTTCCTCCCGCTAAGATCATCTCTCTTAGAAATAATATTATGAATTTTAAGCAACTTGATCATGAACATGTTGCACAAGCTTGGGAGAGGATGAAATTAATGATACGTAATTGCCCTACACAAGGTTTGAATTTGTGGATGATTATACAAAAAAATTATGCCGGATTGAATTTTGCTTCTAGAAATCTTTCGGCTGCGGGATGCACTTTTATGGAAATCACTTTAGGAGAAGCTACTAAACTCCTAGATAATATTATGGTTAATTATTCTCAATGGCACACTCAAAGATCTACTAATAAGAAAGTGCATGCGATAGAAGAAATTAATGTTTTAAGTGGAAAGATGGATGAACTTATGAAACTATTTGCTAATAAAAGTGTTTCTTATGATCCTAATGATATGCCTTTGTCTACTTTGATTGATAATAATAATGAATATATGGATGTGAATTTTGTTGGTATGAATAATTTTGGTAACAACGCCTATAGAGGAAACTTTAATCCTAGGCCGTATCCTAGTAATTCCTATAATAATTATGGTAATTCGTACAACAATTCTTATGGAAATTATAATAAGATGCCCTCTGATTTTGAATCTAATATTAAAGAATTTATTACTTCGCAAAAGAATTTCAATGCTTTGATTGAAGAAAAATTGCTTAAGATTGATGAGTTGGCTAGGAACATTGATAGAATTTCTCTTGATGTTGATTCTTTGAAACTTAGATCTACTCCACCTAAGCATGATATCAATGAGTCTCGCAAAGCCATGATAATTTCCATTGATGAGTGCAAAGAAAGAACCGCTAGGATGCGTGCTAAGAAAGATTGCTTTATAAAAGTGTGATCTTCTAATTTCCATGATAATAAAGATGAAGATCTAAAAGTTATTGATGTGTCCCCTATTAAATCTTTGTTTTGCAATATGAATCTTGATAATTATGGGACTGAATATGATCCACCTTTACCTAGACAGCGTTCCAAAAATTTGGAGTCTTTAGATTTTGATGCTAAAATTGTTAGAAGTGGGATTGAAGAAGTCAAAACTTTAAATATTAATGAACCCACTATTTTGGATTTCAAGGAATTTAATTATGATAATTTCTCTTTGATAGATTGTATTTCCTTTTTGCAATCCGTGCTAAATTCTCCTCATGCTTATAGTCAAAATAAAGCTTTTACTAAACATATCGTTGATGCTTTGATGCAATCTTATGGAGAAAAACTTGAGTTGGAAGTTTCTATCCCTAGAAAACTTTATGATGCACTACTAGAAAAAGGGCTATAGATGGGATTGACACTAATGGCGCACCAGACCAGCGGTGCGCCATTAGTATATAGTAATGGCGCACCACCTTCTGTTACGCCATTAGAGTTGAAACTACTAATGGCGCACCTGGCCCAGGGTGCGCCATTAGTATCAAAAAAAATTGAACTAGTGCGCCTGTCCAAACATACTAATGGCGCATCCAGACACAGTGCGCCATTACTAGTTGTAACTAGTAATGGCGCACCTGTCGGAAAGTGCGCCACTAATGTTGTTTTTTATTATATTTTTTATTCCTTTTTTTGCAAAACTACTAATGGCGCACTGTTCCACCGTGCGCCATTACTAGTTTAAACTAGTAATGGCGCACTGTTGAACAGTGCGCCATTAGTATGTTTTTTTGCAAAACTACTAATGGCGCACCACCAGAAGGTGCGCCATTAGTAACCTGGATTACTAATGGCGCATTTAGAGTTGGTGCGCCATTAGTAAGTGGGCAGCAACAAGATATTTTGGACAGCCTCTCCTACCCACACTCACTTTCTCCCCACTTCATTCTCTCCACCTCCTCCTTGTCTCGGGTGCCTCCTCTTTTTCACCTCATTTCCACCATAGATTCATTCAATTTAAGTGGTTAAATTACCTTGTTTTGATAGGTAAGTAAGGGGGGAAGCTATATTTATGTTTTTCTCCCTACAACAATGTGCACATGCACTTTTTATGGCCTAGCTAGATCTATGTATGTTCGTGGTGTTGCATATGTTTGTGGTGTTGCATATGTGTTTGTGTTTGGAGGTGTACCGGTATTTGAAATGCGATAGTTGCCAATATTTTGCCGAAATGTTGATTCATTTCCGTTTCGGCGAGAATTTTGGCATTAAGCATTCTTTTTGGTCCTATTTTTAGGGAAAGTCATGCCAAATTTTTTCCTGGTTCTAAAATATCGTTTTGCTCTTCCCCGCAAGCGACCATGGTCCGCACGATGACCGAAGGCATCGTGAATAGGTTTTTGAGGTTTGCGAAGGCCGAGATGCTTCAAAATAACGAGACGGAGATAAGATGTCCGTGTCGAAGATGCAAGCTTAAGAGCCTTATTGCGGACCCGGATTCCGGGCAGGTGCGGGACCACGTGCTCTTGCGTGGTTTCATGGATGGCTACCGGTGGCAAGGTGATGAAGATGACTACGAAGTCGTCCATGGGGGCCGGGCAAGAAATGAGGAAGGGCAGCAAGACAACCACCGCGGCTCGGGCGGGCGAGAAGAAGAAGAATCCCCAGGAGATGATCATGATGGTGATGCTGTACACAGTCATCATGTAGAAGATGCAGGACATGATGATGAGGAAGATGCTGGAGCAGACGACGGGCATGATCATAAAGATGATGATGCCGGCGGAGCAGACGACGCTGGACCATCGATGGGCTGGGTGCAGGACCCTCATATTCAAGAGCTGCTTCTCAAGCAGACGGATAACGCAAGAGCTGCCGCCCGAGAGAAAGCCAAGATGGATCAACTTGAGTTAGACGCGGTTACTCCATTGTATGAAGGATGCAGGCCCGAGGATACCCGCCTGAAAGTAACGCTCATGGCTCTGGAGATGAAGGTAAAACACAAAATGACCGACGCATGCTTCGACGAGAACATGTCATTCTGGCACGAACGTCTTCCCAAGGGGAACAAGTGCCCGACCAGTTTGGAGGAGGCGAAGAAAATCGTGTGTCCTCTGGATTTACCGCACGTGAAATACCATGTGTGCATGAACAATTGCATCATTTATCGGGACGAGCACGCGGAGTCTACCATATGTCCGGTGTGCGGCGTCACTCGATACAAGAAGAGGAAGAAAGCTCCTCGAAAAGTGGTGTGGTACTTTTCGATCACTCCTCGTCTGCAGCGGTATTTCGCGGACCCTAAGCTAGCAGAGCTCCTGCGTTGGCACGCGGATAGGGAGGAGAAGAAGCGAGAAGATGACGCAAATGATCCGGAGATAGATAAAAAAGACAAGATGCTGAGTCACCCTAAGGGTGCGAGCCAGTGGCAAGCGTTGAACTTCGAATACCCAGAATTTGGGAAGGATCCAAGGAACATCGTGCTGGGTGTGAGCACCGATGGAGTCAATCCGTTTGGCAGCCAGAGAAGCACACATAGCACCTGGCCTGTGTTTGTGTGGATGTGCAACCTTCCCCCCTGGTTGTGCATGAAGAGGAAGTACATTCACATGAGTATGCTAATTGAAGGGCCAAAACAACCAGGGAATGACATCAATCTGTATCTGGGGCTGCTGAAGGAGGAGCTAGACACACTGTGGAAAACGCCAGCCAATACGTGGGATGCCGCAAAGAAAGAATATTTCCCTATGAGAGCCGCACTGCTCACGACGGTGGACGACTATCTCGGTTACGGATATCTCGCGGGGCAGGTAGTCCACGGATTTTCTGGATGCGTAAGGTGCATGGATGACAAATGTATCGCCAGCTAGATAGAGATCCCGGGTCTTCGAAAACCGTGTTCATGGGACATCGAAGGTGGCTTCGCGACGATGACCCGTGGAGGAAACGCAAGGATCTGTTCGATGGTGAAACCGAACCCCGAAAACGCCTGTGTACGAGGAGCGGCGAGGAAATAGACAAGCTGTTGAAAAATTGGAAAGACTGCCCACTGCCGGGAAAGAAGCAAAAGGCGCCAGAGCCGGGAAAGAAGCAAAAGGTGCCAGAGCTGCTGCTGAAGGTATGGAAAACGAGGTCTGTTTTCCGGGACTTGCCGTACTGGAAGATCCACTGTGTGCCTCACAGCCTTGATGTCATGCATATCACGAAGAACGTGTGCGAGAGTCTGCTTGGTACCCTGCTCAACATGCCAGAGAGGACCAAAGATGGGCCGAAAGCAAGGGCAGACTTGAAATCAATGGGCATCAGGCAGGAGCTTCACGCTATATATGATGATGATGATGATGATGATGATGAGGCGAAGCAGGACACAGAAAGTCGTCGCAAAGGCAAAAAGGCCAAGAAGACCGGAAATGACTACCCTCCCGCGTGCTTCACTCTAAGTCAGGAGGAGATCGAGCATTTTTTCACCTGCCTCCTAGGAGTAAAACTTCCTTACGGTTACGCGGGGAAGATAAGCAGATACCTAGACCCAGCGAAGCAGAAGTTCAGCGGGATGAAGTCTCACGACTGTCACATGCTGATGACACAGATACTTCCAGTTGCAATCCGTGGGATCATGGACGCGCACGTCCATGAAACGCTATTTGGCCTATGCAACTTTGTCGACGTCATCTCTCGGAAGTCGATTGGCGTGAGGCAACTCAGAAGGCTACAGGAAGAGATCGTGGTGATACTATGCGATCTTGAGATGTACTTCCCGCCCGCATTCTTCGACGTTATGGTGCATCTGCTGGTCCATATAGTGGAGGATATCATCCAACTCGGGCCGACGTTCCTGCATAGCATGATGCCGTTCTAAAGGATGCATGGTGTCATCAAAGGATACGTTCGCAACATGTCACGTCCAGAGGGAAGCATAGCCAGGGGCTTTCTGACCGAAGAGTGCATCTCCTACTGCACGAATTATCTAGGCATCGAGAACCCCGTTGGTCTGCCCGTCAACAGGCACCTCAGCAGGCTCGCTGGATGGGGTCACCGTGAGGGTCGCCGCGAAATCCATGTCGACTTCGAGGGTCGACTCACCGACTTTGAAAGAGCAAACCTAGTCGTGCTACAACACATAGACGTGGTCGATCCTTGGGTGGTAGAGCACAAAACCTTTATTAAGATGACGTACAATGACCGAGGCCAACAGAGGACGGACGGAGATATACTCAAAGAGCACAACTCATGTTTCACGCATTGGTTCAAGCAAAAGCTTCTGTCGTACCCTTTACATGAGGATTCTTCCGCGGAAGAACAACTCATATTCGCCTTGTCACAGGGCGCCGAGCACAACCTGATGACCTATGAGGCGTACGATATCAACGGCTACACATTCTACACCGAGGCCAAGGACATGAAGAGCAATGGTTATCAGAACTCCGGGGTAACGATGGAATCCTACACTGGTAACGACAAGGACAGATACTACGGAAGGATCGAGGAGATCTGGGAGCTGAGCTACGCTGGAGAGAAGGTCCCGATGTTCCGTGTCAGATGGGCCAAGAGCGTCCTAAAAGAAGACCGGTATTTCACCACCATGGTTATACCCGAAGCCAAATCCAAGACCGCGGGCGCAAACGTCACCGCGAAAAATGAGCCATGGGTACTGGCTTCCCAAGTGGACCAATGCTTCTTCTTTACCGACCCGTCAAAGCCCAGTCGTGTTGTCGTGAGGAGAGGCAAAAGGAAGATCATCGGAATGGATGGAGTAGCCAATGAGCAAGACTTCCACAAGTACGGCGACCCGAGGATCGACCATGACGACGATGATGAAGTAGCAGCATACACCACAAGAAGAAGCAGGACCACCCTACCTAAAGGACGTCCGTTCCACAGAAGAACTCCATTTGCGAAAAAGAAGGGCAAGAAGATTGTGAATAGATAGCTAGCTAAGATCGATTGTATTTAAATCGTAGCCTTCATTTCTCGATTGTATTTCATGGGCAATTTTTGAACTATCATGAATATTTTTAAATTTCATGGACACTCGATCTCGATCCCCCTCCATCTCGATCGCTATCCCCGCCTCGCCAGATCCGGTCCCCCTCGCCGCCGGGCACCCCTCGGTCCACCGGCCGCCGCCGCCGACCCCCCGCACCCTCGATTCTCCTACTCAACCGCCGCCGCCGACCCCCCGCACCCCTCCCCTACTCAACCGCCGCCGCCGACCCCCCGCACCCCCCGCACCGTCCCCCGCTCCACCGGCATTACTGTTTGATGATATTTTTAAAAAAATTATTACTGTCTTATAAAAAAATATTACTGTTATGATTTAAACAAGTTTGAACATATTTAAACACAAATAAGTATCAAACAGCATTTTAAATGCATAAAAAAATTATGGAGCCTGGGAATCAAACCCAGGACCTCCTAGTGTGAGAACTGGCTGCTGACCAGTCGAGCTAGTAGAGGGAACTTGATGTGGATCAGGTCAGGTCGAAGATAACCTGTTGGCTCGAGCAGAAATCAAAAAAAAATACTAATGGCGCACCAGGGTGAGGTGCGCCATTAGTATGGATGTACTTATGGCGCACCGAGGGGTGGTGCGCCATTAGTATTGTGCCTCCCCCATCCATATTTCCTCCCCGGCCCAAACCTATCCCCTCTCTCGCCCTCGCCCTCGATCCCCTTCCCCTCTCCTCTCCCGACGCCGCTGCCCCGCCGCCTCGACGCTGCCCCGACGCCGCCTCGACGCCTCGACGCCGCCTCGATGCCCCGACGCTGCCTCGACGCCCCGACGCCGCCTCGACGCCTTGCCCGCGCGCGGCGCAACCTCCGCCTCGCCGAGTCCAAAGGTACCCTCTTTCTCCACGCCCCCCGCTCCTCGGACCCTGGCTAGGGTTCTAACTGAACTGCTGGGGGTTTCGCATCTAGCGGTCGGCGGCGCCGCGAAGCTGGAGGAGCTGCTCGTGGAGGAGACGTGGCTGGAGGCGCTGTCCGGGGAGCTGCGCAAGCCCTACGCGCTCGACCTCTGCCGCTTCGTCGCGCACGAGCGCCTGCACACCAAGGTGCCCATCTACCCGCCGCCCCACCTCGTCTTCCACACGCTCCACACCACCCCCTTCCACAACGTCAAAGCCGTCATCATCGTCCAGGTACCCAAATACCAAGCCACTCAAGTCTACGAATCCTGTACTTGTTCACCTGCTGCTTCATTTTCATTGTGAAGAAATGTGTGACAGTTTCACTAACTTAATTTCATTCTGAAGAAATTTGCGCCTAGAATTTCTTTTTGTTACAATGCTGCTTGCTGAATGGAGTGATGGCATCAAATTGAAACATGGATAGAAAAAAATTGGCAACGCCGTATGCAGAAATGTAAATTGTTGCTTCTGTTCTGCGTATTTATATTATGCTAGAATAACTGATTTGTGGTGACAGTGCTGCCTGCTGTATGGAATAATGACATTATACCGAAATATGGATAGTATAATTTGGCAGTGCCATATGCATTTTCATATTATCATGTGAGAATAACTGGTTTGAGGCTATTTTGTTTGTGTGATCACATTGTGGTGCCTGGCATATTTGCCACAACACTTTGTAGCCGGAAAATATGCCTGTCATATATATGCCTTTCATTCAGCTATTAGTTGGTGATCCTATTTCGCTTGCTGTACTTACCATATGGTCTTCATTTGTCTTTGAACCTACTTTGCATCTGTATCATGCACTAAGTTTCTGATTTTAGTGTTTTCAGTCTATTTTTCTATTTCTGCTTTAACATAACGGAATAACTAATGGTGGCTGCCTAATGATGACAGACTAAGTTTCTGATTTATTTTCTTATAGAAGTGTAGATTCATTGGTAGCAATTGTTTTCAGTGTCTCATGTTGCAGATTGTGAACAGATAGCTAGCTAAAATATGTGTTCTGAAACACTGAGAGCAGAAACACTTATTACATACATATGCTCAAGAAACACTTACTAACCAGAAAAGGTTTTGACTTGAAATGTTAATAGCACAGAGAGCACCACAAGTTAAACACCTCAATCTGTTAGTATTTGTCTGCATTTTCTCACATTCTTCTTGTATCTGATCCAGTATTGCTTGTAGTGGTTTGTCCAAAATGTTGAATGATACTGCTTGGAGATGCATATATTGTTTCACCTCTTGACATGCCAATGTATTTTCCATGTTGTGATGGAGGCCTTTTTTGCCTTGTCCACCCGAGAGGCCCTTGAGTTTGCTGGAATGTCGATTAACTTCCGTTCCGGCAAATTCGAGTACTCCATATGTCCTATTTTCAGCAAAGGTCATGCTGAAATTTTCCGTGAATTTTAGCATGACTTTGCTAAAAATAGGACATATGGGGTACTTGTGACTAATGCATGGGTGTCGACAAACCATTAATTATACAACCTTGGCTTTTAGGGTGCCTCGGTGTCGATAAAAACCGAAATGATGAAAGCTTAGGCTTTTAGGGTGCCTCGGCGTCGAAAAACCCTCAATGATAAAAGCTTAGCTTTTAGGATGCCTCGGTGTCGACAAACCCTAAATGATGAGACCATGATCTTGTTCCTTGACAATAACCAACTTTTTGACCAAACTTTGTTCCTATTTAGAGAGAAACATGGCCAACAACGATGAGGCCGGGGGTTCGGGCGGCAAGGCATTCTGGGAGCTGTCCCAGGAGATGGAGGAACAACCTCACTTGTATGAGGACGCCGCCTTCCCCACCGATCCTGAGACCACTGATGGTGCCGCCGAGGATGACCCCACTGATGCCACCACTGATGGTGCCGCCGAGGATGCCACCACTGATGATGGCGGCGCACGCACAGATGGCAGCCAACCGAAGAGGCAACGGAAGGACCGGTGCCCGACCGTGCTCCGCACCCTCAAGGAGGAAGTTATTGAAGTGGACTCCGGGGGGAATCCAACGGCGCCCGAACGAATAGTCAAGGGGTACTCGCTTGAGCTCGGGTGCATTCTCCGGAGCACCGTCTCGATCAACACCGAGAACCTAAGGCATCCTAACCGAGGGAATTTGCGCAACCTCCTCTTCACGAAGCTGCACAAACGATACAAGTTCCCCGCTGAATTTGAAAACACAAGCCTCAAAGGGATTAAAGTGAACAATGCTGCCCTCACGAAGATGAGCAAGGCCCTGTCTACTTGAAAAAGCAATGTGAAGAGAATGATCGAGACAGGTGAGAGTTATGAGAAGATCAAGGAGAAAAATCCTTCGATCACCGAAGATGACTACAACGACTTCAAGATCAATTGCTCGAGCACCGCAAACTCCAAATCAAGTCAGTGGGGGAAAGAAATGCGGGAGCTGAACTTAGGGGAACACACACTCGGTCCTGGCGGTTACAGAGTGGCGGAGCCTATATGGGACAAGGAGGAGGCGGACCATGCCGAGCAAGGCCTACCGCCCCTCTTCGATAAATACGGTGACAAGCAGACCAGGAACTTTGTCAGGGCCCGGTACAAGAAGGACCCAAAAACAAAGGAGCTTACCACGGATCCTAAGACCAGGGCGCTTGAGCTTGTTCTGGTAAGGAATACACCCCCGCGTAATTAGCTCCATATGGTTGCATTCTAATTAATGAAGCCAAATTTCTAAATGGTTCGCATTCCTTCCGCAGCCGACTGAAAGCAGTAGCGCGGGGTCGACTAAGAGCAACCCTTGGGACACCACTCTAAATAGGGCGTTGAATGTAATGAAGAACAAGGATAAGCTCAGTAAGCCGACGTCAGCTGGTCGTGTGGCCGGCAAAGGCTTGCCGAAAAAATGGTCGTCATACTATAACATTGGTGGGCGAAAGGAGAAAAAGACCAGCTCGGAAAGCCAAGCGCGCGAGGTTCAAGAACTCAAGGCACAGGTTGCGCGGATTCCGGAGATTGTCCAAGAGCAAGTGCAACAACAAATCGGAGCGACGATCACCGCCATTGTGCCTACCTTGATCAAGGGGTTGAGTGCGTGGATTGCGGGCAGCCAACAGGGGCGGCCCCCGATTCCTAGCTTCACGGCCAGCAACTCGCAGAATGCGATGGCGGGGCCATTGGTGTCTCCGGCGGAGGCGGCATTGGTGTCTCCGACGCCGGCACGGGAGCTTAATGCACCCGGGTGTACGCCGGCCGCCACCTCGGCAGCAAGCGGCCCCTCCGTCAACTGCATGCCCGCCGTTGGCGGTGCCTCGACATTTGCCGAGCTCGATGCCATCATCACGGTAACTAATTAAGCCTCTCTCGGCCGAGGACTTCATCTCCTTGCCTTTGACTGGGCATCCCTGACGCCCTACATGTTTTCGCAGGGCGCCACCGACGTTCCGTGCACTCTCCTGCACTTCGTGAACAACAAGTTGGTCGATGTCGCCAAGGGCAAAATCGTTCAACCGGGCAACCCCTTGTTCCACGGTACCCAGATGCCACCCAACTTGTTTAGGGTTCAACTAGTTCGGGTGCTGCCAGGCTGCGACGAGTTGTTACCTCCGATTCGACCCGTCGGGGCCGACGATGATGACGTGATGACCCTCAGCGCCTGCCTGAGCTGGCCCCTGCTTTGGCCGAAGAGCCAGATTCGTTTGGGGGCGGGGGACACCACCCCAAAGACAACACCGCCAGTCGTGCCGGCGCCAAGTCGGCCCCATGGCAAGACCGCCGCAACGGTGCCGGACATCCCTATGCCACTGGATCCAAACATGCATATGGCACGGGATCAGAACGACGACGACGACGATACATGTGACACCCCAAAATTTTGGCCTTGTTTTATACATTAAAATTTTTCCAGGAAATTAAAAACTTTTATTTTCTGGGCTCCCTTTTGATTTTTTTGAACCATTTTCTCCCTTGTTATTATGGAGTTTTTCCCCAAAGTGAAAACCTTTCAAATATGTTATTGGGCTTGTTTAACCTCTCAAGAAAAACTTTTCTTTTATCAGTATAACTAATTACCTAATTAAATTGCTTGATCTTTATTTTCTTGAAAAATGGTTTTTCAAGGTTATATGGCCATATTTGAACTACAACCATTTGATAAATTCACCTAAAATTCCAACAAAAATTTGGAGATGTCATGTGATGTTTTTAAATCACTTTTATACAAAAATATCTTTTATTCATGAAATATTTTGAGCTCTACACCCAATTTTTCTTCTCTGGTCCAGAGTGCAATTTTTGCACTACAACCCATTTAAATAGTTCTTTCTAGCCTCCACCAAAATTATGGGATATTGGTAGTAGCATATGATTCAACATTATGCAAAAACCTAGTGCTGTTCTTTGAAAAATTTGAGTGAATCAACCTCATTTTCATTCTGGTCCAGCCTTGTGATTTCTACTACAACCCTATTTAATTTTGCTCCAATGATCTTGTGCTTTCTCCTACTTGTAGACAGCCCTACCAAACCCCTAAATCCAGGAGCATGCACCCATTGATTCATTTTTGGTTCATGAAATAATGCCTTTTTCTTTCTGTCCCGAATTGAAGTTGTGCAAAACTTGCACTAACAAGTTTCTGCTTTTGGCAAACTAACTTCATCACCTCCTTATGCATCTAAGGAGACCCTGATCTGGAGAATTTGGCCACTCCAAGAAAAGCCTAGGTGCCTCTGGCATTATATCAAACACCCTGTGTGCATAGCCAGATTTGGCATGGATTCAGGTTTACACTGTGAACTTGCACCTCTGATCAAATTAACATGTCCACTAGACTCCCAGTTACTCCTAACCTGGGTCTGTTTAGTGCCAGCCTCACCCAAGCCCTGTAGCAGGCCCTGGCATTACGATGAGCACGTTCCGTGCACGCCCAGAGTGCGAGCAGAGCGTGTGTTTGGCACGCGTTTTGCACGTGCCGCGCCCGAGCCGACGCGTCGCGCCCCTGGCCTTGCCACCACTGCAGAGCCGCGCCACGCATGTCCCTCCTCACCGGAACACGCCAAGAGCCCTCGCCACGCCCCGGCAGGCCAAGAGCTAGCCGCCACGGCCGCCCGACAGCCCCTGCTCATGTCGGCGCCGCCGAGCCTCCCCCGCTCGCCACTTGCCTCCTGGAGCAGTGCGTGCTCATCCGCAAGCGTGTCCCCTAGCACTCGTTGCCGCCACGACGCCCTGCCACTACAGGAAGGCGGTCCGCCGTCGTTCTTATCCGGCCGCCGCAAACTGACCTCGTCGCGCTATAAAAGGAGGTCCCCGAACTCCCCCGAGCACGCAGGCAACCTCAGGCCACCCCAATGGCGCTCCCCTAGCTCGCATTCGACCCGGGGAGGCCTCCTTACTCATCTCCGGCAACTCCTGCCGCCGCCACCGCCCCGGCCAATCCGGCACCAGTAGTACCTCCCCCTCTCCACTCTCTCCACCAGGAGCCTTCTCTTCCTCCCACGAACACTTTCCCCTGCTCGATTTTGATCGGGAACCACCGCAGCCCCAAACTCACTCTGCTCCCGAAGCCCCCTCCGCCGTGAAGCTCACCGCCGACGACCCTTTCCACCCCCATCTACCCAGCGACCACCGGAAGGACCGCCTCGGTCTTGCGGATCCATCCAGACCCTCTGGAACCCGTGGGGAGACGCCGTTCGCCGGCGACGATCGCCGTTGCCTCGCCTCCGTTCGGGCAGAGGAAGAGGAGGGAGGGATAGACTGGTCAAACCTGACCAGTGGGCCCCCTGGACCCACTGTTGGTGACCCTGTACCTATCCACGTGGGTTAAGTGAAGGCGTAATCCACCCCAGTACGTTTCGCCCGCTCCGAAAGCGTATTCCCCTCTGAAATGTTTTCTTTTCTGTTTTATTTTAAAAAACAGATTTTGACCACAACTTTGACTGCCTATAACTTTTTAAATATAACTCCAAATGAATTAATTCTTTTTCCTACATCTCTCAAATATTGTCTAGTTTATTTTAAGATTTATTTGAAAATTTTCCAAACAACTTTTTTGTACTGTTTTTGAAATATGTGTTACTTGCATATTTTTGGAAATAGGATTTTTGGGAGAGAAGGAAACTTTCAAAAGTTTTGGAGAGCACCTCACCCTTCCACAACTTAAAGGCAAGCATCCTGAACCCTGGCATGATATTTTGCATGCATTGTTTGACACAATTATAACACCACCCTATTTCGGAGAACTCGTTATTTTATGTGGTGATACGATCAGTTGCATAAATGCATATTTATTGATTTCCTTGCTGTTGGAAATGAATACACTTGTGATGGAAATCATTCTCATGTGCCTTGCATGCATGCCGGAAAGGAAATCCGGGAAAGCCTCTGCCTTGGGTAGGCATGAGCTTGTCGCCGGTCTCCGTCGAGACGGTTATGTCCGGTATGGCATAGTAAGGTACAATGGGAGATGATTTTGTTGGTTGGAATATATTTGTTATACATGTCATGCAGGGAATTTATAAACCTCCTGAGTCGACCGTAGATCGAGTCTTGTTCCAGTAACCCCCATACTTGCTATGTACTACCACTTGTCCCTGCCGCAGGTAGGGTATGGTTCAGTAAGTCGTCAACCCCTTTCAAGCACACACCATACAGAGAGGCCATGGTGGAAGATACCGGTTGTAGCTGGTAGGCAGGCCACCTGGTCCGGGGGCATGGGTGTTTCCGGTTGGGACCGAGAGGGGAGGCCACCCCTTAGAGCGCGCGATATAAATTTGATCCCATGCTACGCGAGGTTGTAGCCTCCCCACTTAGAGTTTTGCTTAACAAGTGTCGTGGGTGATTCCAGACACCGATGAGTTAAGCTGGTGTGTGCAAGTTAGGCGTGTTTTCAACTAAAAGGCCGTAGACGGAATTAGTCCCGATGGACTAAAGGAATCCGTTACTCATGGGTAAAGAGTACACCCTCTGCAGAGATTAAAACCTATTCGAATAGCCGTGTCCATGGTTAAGGATTACAGTCTGGGATGGGTCAAGTGTTGGTCTTAGTGTCGGTCTTCGGAGGAGAGATTGTTAAACCAGAACTTGGACTGTGACTTGTGACTTGTGACTTGTGAAGATTATGATTATTATCTTGTGATTGATTAACCCGTTGCATTATTTATGTTATCGAGTACCCCTGGACGGTTCTACCTCCTGGATATTCATTGTGATTATTTATCTTATAAGCCCTTTATGTGGTGTCGCTCAGACGCCCGACTGTGGCATTTCTTTTAAAGCCCTTTATGTGGTGTCGCTCAGACGCCCGACTGTGGCATTTCTTTTAAAGCCCTTTATGTGGTGTCGCTCAGACGCCCGACTGTGGCATTTCTTTTAAAGCGCTTTATGTGGTGTCGCTCAGGCGCCCGATTGTGGCATTTCTTTTAAAGCCCTTTATGTGGTGTCGATCAGATGCCCGACTGTGGCATTTCTTTTAAATCCCTTATGTGGTGTCGCTCAGACGCCCGACTGCGGCATTTTATTCCCACTCTATTACTGCTTATTCATGTTGCATGAAAATAACCTGCTTGCATGCATAAAAGATGTTTTATATATGACTGACGATGTGATCATAGAAATTTTCAGTGCATGTTTATCAATTATATTATACCTGTGTTCATAATGTTTGCGAGTACATTCAAAGTACTCACTGGCTTGCCCCTGGCTATTGTCTTGGCCAGATATCTGCTTGGAGAGGAGCATGGCGATGACAGCCTCGAGATGTAAGCAACGGTGACAGCAGCCTCGCGAAGATAGGAGTTAACCTGGTCAGCTGTTCCTGTGGGAAATGGAGTCCCATAGACACTGATGTCTCACAAACCGCTTCCGCCATCGACCACTAGAAACCCAATTGTTGTACTCACAGGCCAGAATGGTCTTACACCACATATTTTTTGTGTATTTTGCTTGGAATTTCTGTATCAAGTTGGAGCCTCGTCAGCTAACAGTAATCCTGGGACTGATGAGCACGACGGTCTTTTTCTGGAAATTTATACCCGGAAAACCCGGTCGTGACGTACATTTGGCAACGTCGATCGGTACTTTGCCGATCATGGGTACGGTGGCGACTTCATGGGGCCTCCTTCTGAAGAACCCAACCCAACAAAAGACGTGCGCGATCTAGCTGGTACCGCGGAGAAGCCAAGTTGCAACAGGCATCGTCTGCAGTTCAGCTCTCAGGAGACGCCTCCAGCTGCCGACTTCACCGAGCCTCAGATAGGCGAGGTGCGAAATATTATCAGCCCCAACACACTCAAGAAGGCGGTCTGTGAGCAGAACTCGGTCCCATTACAGGAGAAGAAGAAGGCACGCAAAAGAAAGACTAACAAGGGTGCGGGCCAGCCGGCACCGAGTACGATCCATGCTCAGGACGGGCCACCTTCACCTGAGGATTTAATGAGGAGGCTGCATGTGGCGGGTAGGCCAATGCTACCGAGAAATATGCTCGATGCTGCAACCGGTGCTATGCGGAGTCTGCATGACAGTGTTCTTTCTTTGGAGAAGCGGCGTCTCAGAGAGAAGGATGTGGCATACCCGGTTTTCGCGGCCAAGGTGCCAGAGGGCAAGGGCTTTGTGGATAACTACATCGGGGGTACGATCGTCCTGCGGTTTGATGACATCCACGCTATGTTGAACCTTCATCCGCTGCACTACACCTTCATTCGGCTATTTTCGCTGAGTATGGAGATGCGGATCATTCGCGACAAGACCCCGGACATCGTGATAGTCGACCCCTTCTACATGCGTGCCAAGATCTTGGGCAGCGCTGGGGACCAGCAAGTCGCGAGTTCTTACCTCGAAGGCGTCATTATGGCAAACCAAGATAAGGATAACTTCCTCGTGCCTTACTTTCCCGAGTAAGTCCTCCCCTCAACCGCCCCGTAACATATGAATTCTTAGATTTCGATCGTTTTTCTTTAACATTCCGTGTTTTCTGCAGTGACACACATTGCGCGCTCATCCTCCTAACCCCCAAATATTCCATGGCCACGTATTTTGACCCGGACCGTCATTCGAACGTAGACTACACAAATGTCAGGAAGGTTCTTGATGATGTTCTCCCCGGCTACGCCAAATCTGATGGCACCTTCACCAGGCCTATTCGTAAGTACGGCAAGCACGTGTTCTCCCACAATACGACGTTCTACTGCGTCAAGTAGCCGCCTGGCAGTCAGAAGGGTGCCTACTACGCCATCCATCACATGCGGGTGATCGTACGGGACCATCATCAACTTCTGCTACCGAGTAAACTCAAAGATTGGGCCGCGAGCGTGTCGGCAATCCAGGACGCGGACATCAGACAAGAATTCTTTCGCATCCAGTCGGAGTTTGCGGAAATCATCCATCAAGATGTCCTTCGTACCTCGGGCCAGTTCTACCTCAGAAATCAACCGCCCAACAGTGACATCGACACAATGCTACAAATGCAGGCTGACAACGACCGTTATTTCATGACTCCCACGATAGACGGCGGCTTCATCCACGCTCCGGTCCCTTGAGTCGAGTCGAAAGCAGTGATGCTGTGTCTAGTTCTGAAACATCGATTGGCTCATGTTGTAATTAAACTTTAATGAACTTGTAGTATGTCTCTTTGGTTTCGAGAGTCGTTCAACTTAGATGTAATCGATGCTATTAATGTCTTGCTTTTCTCTTCCGATCGTTCTGTTGCATACTTATATATTGCTTATGTATTGTCTGTGAATTACTAACGTTTCGTTTGGCTAGTGCATAGCGATGCCGTTGTATGTCGTGTACAAGGGTAAGGTTCCCGGAGTCTACGACGACTGGGAGGAGTGTCGGAGACAGGTTCACCGATTCAGCGGTAACAGTTACAAAGGGTACACCACTAGGGCCGAGGCCGAATCTAGATACGCCCGCTATCTAGCGGGAGAGGGGAGGGAGCGTTGGAGGAACCGGATGAAGACGAGTTTCATCGTGATGATGCTCATCGTGATGACCGCAGCTCTCTTCTATGTGATGGTAGTTTAGATGATCGAATTGACTTGTAATGTGAAGACAAACTCGCTACTCGCGGTCTCGAGACTTGTAATATAATGTTCTATCTTTGTTCGGTCTTTTCAATTCGGAGACTAATATGATGAATTGTATTCGGAGACTAATATGATGAATTGTATTCAGAGACTAATCTTCTATTGTATTCGATGAATCTGTTGTTGATGTGTGCTGTCTATATTTTGTCCAATTATACATTTTGTAACCTATGCAAAAAATAGAAAATTAAAAAAAACCTAATATTAATACTAATGGCGCATCACATCACAGTGCGCCATTAGTATGCCAAAGGATACTAATCGCGCATCATTAAACAGTGCGCCATTAGTATGCCGAAGTTACTAATGGCGCATCTTGTTGTTGTGTGCCATTAGTATGCCAAAGCACCTGGGTATACATGGCCCCCTGGGAGGCATACTAATGGGCACTCTTGTATATACTAATGGTGCATCTGAGGTCCTCCATTATTATACCAGATACTAATGGCGCACTAGTGGTGCGCCATTAGTAAAATATACTAATGGCGTGGCACTAATGGCGCACCACTAATGCGCCATTAATGGCCAAATTAGGTGCGCCATTAGTAGGCCTTTTCCTAGTAGTGATGAGTGGGAACCTACTATTAAAATTAAAATTAAAGATCATGAATGCTATGCTTTGTGTGATTTGGGTGCTAGTGTTTCCACGATTCCAAAGACTTTGTGTGATTTGCTAGGTTTCCGTGATTTTGATGATTGCTCTATAAACTTGCACCTGGCGGATTCCACTATTAAGAAACCTATGGGAAGAATTAATGATGTTCTTATTGTTGCAAATAGGAATTATGTGCCCGTAGATTTTATTGTTCTTGACATAGATTGCAATCCTTCATGTCCTATTATTCTTGGTAGACCTTTCCTTAGAACGATTGGTGCAATTATTGATATGAAGGAAGGGAATATTAGATTCCAATTTCCGTTAAGGAAAGGCATGGAACATTCCCTAGAAAGAAAATTAAATTACCTTATGAATCTATTATGAGAGCCACTTATGGATTGCCTACCAAAGATGGCAATACCTAGATTTATCCTTGCTTTTATGCCTAGCTAGGGGCGTTAAACGATAGCGCTTGCTGGGAGGCAACCCAATTTTATTTTTATTCCTTGATTTTTGCTCCTGTTTAGTAATAAATAATTTATCTAGCCTATATTTTGGTTGTGTTTTTTGTGTTTAATTAGTGTTTGTGCCAAGTAGAACCGTTGGGAAGACTTGGGGAAAGTCTTTTTAATCTTGCTGTAAAAAATAGAAACTTTAGCGTTCACGAGAATTGCTGCCATTTTTATTTGGAAAGTGCTTTTTAGTTAAAAAAATTGCATATGATTAATAGATAAATTTCTCACGTCCAGCAATTTATTTTAGAATTTTTGGGGTTCCAGATCTTGCGTTAGCTACAGATTACTACAGACTGTTCTGTTTTTGACAGATTCTGTTTTTCGTGTGTTGTTTGCTTATTTTGATGAATCCATGGCTAGTAAAATAGTTTATAAACCATATAGAAGTTGGAATACAGTAGGTTTAACACCAATATAAATAAATAATGAGTTCATTACAGTACCTTGAAGTGGTGTTTTGTTTTCTTTCGCTAACGGAGCTCATGAGATTTTCTACTTTAAGTTTTGTGTTGTGAAGTTTTCAAGTTTTGGGTAAAAGATTTGATGGATTATGGAACAAGGAGTGGAAAGAGTCTAAGCTTTGGGGTGCCCATGGCACCCCAAGATAATATAAGGACACCTAAAATCCAAAGCTTGGGGATGCCCCGAAAGGCATCCCCTCTTTCGTCTACTTCCATCGGTAACTTTACTTGGAGCTATATTTTTATTTACCACATGATATGTGTTTTGCTTGGAGCGTCTTGTATTATTTGAGTCTTTATTTGTTAGTTTTCCACAATCATACTTTCTGTACACACCTTTTGAGAGAGACACACATGATTCGGAAATTGTTAGAATACTCTATGTGCTTCACTTATATCTTTTGAGTTATATAGTTTTTGCTCTAGTGCTTCACTTATATCTTTTAGAGCACGTCGGTCGATTTGTTTTATAGAAACTACTGTTCTCTCATGCTTCACTTAGATTATTTTGAGAGTCCTACAAAACAGCGTGGTAATTTGTTTTAATTATGTTAGGCATTCAAGATTAATAAAAAATTTCTTATGAGTGTCTTGAATACCATGAGAAGTTTGATACTTGATAATTGTTTTGAGATATGGAGATGGTAATATTAGAGTCATGCTAGTCGAGTAGTTGTGAATTTGAGAAATACTTGTGTTAAAGTTTGTGATTCCCATAGCATGCACGTATGGTGAACCGTTATGTGATGAAGTCGGAGCATGATTTATTTATTTACTGTTTTCCTTATGAGTGGTAGTCGGGGACGAGCGATTGTCTTTTCCTACCAATATATCCCCCTAGGAGCATGCACATAATACTTTTCTTTGATGACTTGTAGATTTTTGCAATAAGTATATGAGTTCTTTATGGCTAACGTTGAGTCCATGGATCATACACACTTTTCTTCCTTCCACTATTGCTAGCCTCTCTAATACCGCGCACCTTTCGCCGGTATCATACACCCACCATATACCTTCCTCAAAACAGCCACCATACCTACCTATCATGGCATTTCCATAGCCATTCTGACATATATTTCCATGCAAATTTCCACCATTCCATTTACTATGACACGCTCCATCATTGTCATATTGCTTTGCATGATCATGTAGTTGACATTGTATTTGTGGCAAAGCCACCATTCATAATTCTTTCATACATGTCACTCTTGATTCATTGCATATCCCGGTACACCGCCGGAGGCATTCACATAGAGTCATATTTTGTTCTAAGTATTGACTTGTAATTGTTGAGTTGTAAGTAAATAAAAGTATGATGATCATCATTTTTAGAGCATTGTCCCAAGTAAGGAAAGGATGATGGAGACTATGATTCCCCCACAAGTCGGGATGAGACTGCGGACGAGAAATAAAATTAAAAAAGGGGCCAAAGAAGCCCAAACAAAAAAAAGAGGCCAAAAAAGGCCCAAATAAAAAAATATGAGAGAAAAAGAGAGAAGAGACAATGCTACTATCCTTTTACCACACTTGTGCTTCAAAGTAGCACCATGATCTTCATAATAGAGAGTCTCCTATGTTATCACTTTCATATACTAGTGGGAATTTTTCATTATAGACCTTGGCTTGTATATTCCAATGATGGGCTTCCTCAAAATGCCCTAGGTCTTCGTGAGAAAGCGAGTTGGATGCACACCCACTTAGTTCCATTTGTTGAGCTTTCATATACTTATAGCTCTATTGCATCTGTTGCATGGCAATCCCTACTCACTCACATAGATATCTATTGATGGGCATCTCCATAGCCCGTTGATACGCCTAGTTGATGTGAGACTATCTTTCCCCTTTTTTGTCTCCTCCACAACCACCATTCTATTACACCTAAAGTGCTATGTCCATGGCTCACGCTCATGTATTGCATGAAGATTGAAAAAGTTTGAGAACACCAAAAGTATGAAACAATTGCTTGGCTTGTCATCGGGGTTGTGCATGATTTAAATACTTTGTGTGGTGAAGATAGAGCATAGCTAGACTATATGATTTTGTAGGGATAACTTTCTTTGGCCATGTTATTTTGAAGAGACATAATTGCTTAGTTAGTATGCTTGAAGTATTATTATTTCTATGTCAATATTGAACTTTTGTCTTGAATATTTCGGATATGTATATTCATACCGCAATTAAGAAGAATTACATTGAAATTATGCCAAGTAGAATTCCACATCAAAAATTCTGTTTTTATCATTTACCTACTCGAGGACGAGCAGGAATTAAGCTTGGGGATGCTTGATACGTCTCCAACGTATCTATAATTTTTGATTGTTCCATGCTATATTATATTCTGTTTTGGACATTATTGGGCTTTATTATACACTTTTATATTATTTTTGGGACTAACCTATTAACCGGAGGCCCAGCCCAGAATTGTTGTTTTTTGCTTGTTTTAAGGTTTCGCAGAAAAAGAATATCAAAAGGAGTCCAAACGGAATGAAACCTTCGGGAACGTGATCTTGGACCCTGCGTCAAGCAATCAACGAGGAAGGCACGAGGTAGGGGGAGCGCCTACCCCCCCCAGGCGCGCACTCCACCCTCGTGGGCCCCCTGTTGCTCCACTGACGTACTCCTTCCTCCTATATATATCTACGTACCCCCGAACTACCAGATATGGAGCCAAAACCCTAATTCCACCGCCGTAACTTTCTGTATCCACGAGATCCCATCTTGGGGCCTTTTCCGGAGCTCCGTCAGAGGGGACATCGATCACGGAGGGCTTCTACATCAACACCATAGGCCCTCCGATGAAGTGTGAGTAGTTTACTTCAGACCTATGGGTCCATAGTTATTAGCTAGATGGCTTCTTCTCTCTTTTTGGATCTCAATACAAAGTTCTCCCCCTCTCTTGTGGAGATCTATTCGATGTAATCTTCTTTTGCGATGTGTTTGTTGAGACCGATGAATTGTGGGTTTATGATCAAGTTTATCAATGAACAATATTTGAATCTTCTTTGAATTCTTTTATGTATGATTGGTTATATTTGCAAGTCTCTTCGAATTATCAGTTTGGTTTGGCCTACTAGATTGATCTTTCTTGGAATGGGAGAAGTGCTTAGCTTTGGGTTCAATCTTCCGGTGTCCTTTCCCAGTGACAGCAAGGCGCGTATTGTATTGTTGCCATCGAGGATAACAAGATGGGGTTTATATCATATTGCATGAGTTTATCCCTCTACATCATGTCATCTTGCTTAAAGCGTTACTCTGTTATCTTGAACTTAATACTCTAGATGCATGTTGGATAGCGGTCGATGTGTGGAGTAATAGTAGTAGATTCAGGCAGGAGTCGGTCTACTTGTCTCGGACGTGATGCCTATATACATGATCATACCTAGATATTCTCATAACTATGCTCAATTCTGTCAATTGCTCAACAATAATTTGTTTAGCCACCGTAAATACTTATGCTCTTGAGAGAAGCCAGTAGTGAGACCTATGGCCCCCGGGTCTATCTTCCATCATATTTATCTTCCAATACTTAGTTATTTCCTTTGCCATTTATTTTACTTGCATCTTTTATTTCTCTTTATCATAAAAATACCAAAAAAATATCCTATCATATCTATCAGATCTCACTCTCGTAAGTGACCGTGTAGGGATTGACAACCCCTTATCGCGTTGGTTGCAAGGATTTATTTGTTTGTGTAGGTGCGAGGGACTCGTGCGCGGCCTCCTACTGGATTGATACCTTGGTTCTCAAAAACTGAGGAAATACTTACGCTGCTCTGTTGCATCACCCTTTCCTCTTCAAGGGAAAACCAACGTAGTGCTCAAGAGGTAGCAGCGCTCCCGCTCATCGTGCAGACACTGTTTGTGCAGCAGATGCACACGCACATTGCCTTCACCGAGCCCTTGATTCAGTTCCGGTACATGCTCTCCGACTATCTGCTCTCAGGCATCACCTGCGCGTACACACCAAGCCCCAGGCGCCCCGTTCCCACAAGCCAGCCTCTGAGCACCACATGCCCGACACAGGCACTGTTGGACAGGAAGATCCGCTCCCTGTACGACTGTATGTTGGACTACAAGATGGTGAGCTTCTGTAGCCAGGCGCTAGAGCAAGAGATGAAAAGATCATATCGCTGAAGTAAACACCCTACGGCGGCAAAACACCATGAAAGGAGGCTTGTGGCTGTTTGGATTTTGCCAGTGCCTACCCTGCCAACCATGGGCTCGCCAAAAATTGGTGGACATTTCAGCCACCCATGCCTGGTCAACGATTTAGTGCAAAACCGAACGGAGAGAACTGAGGAGCGGCAGGTGAACCAATTTATCGGCACCTATCCAAACAAACACTCATCGCCTGGTCAACACCTATTATTTGGTTGTGCACCTCCAAGAACCAATCCAAACAGACCCTCATGGGCTATTTGGATTCTGCCTATGCTTGCCCCACCAACCATGGGCATGCCAAAAAATTGGCGGGCATTTCAGCCACCCATGCCTCGCCAACGATTCGGCGTAAAATTGAATGCAGAAAGCTGAGGAGCGGCGGGCGAGCCAATTTATCGATGCCTATCCAAATAGACACCCATCGCCTAGACAACGCCGATTATTTGGCTGGGCACCTCTAGGAACCAATCCAAACAGACCCTTGGGTCGTAAGGACGGCAAATTACCCAGCTTCAATCGTAGTGAGCCCCGTTCGCAAGGATGGTCGAGGCGACATTGTAGGGATCTGGTGGTGAGCCCCGTGACTGGAAGCTGCATTGGCTCCATGCGTTAGAGCTCTTGTTTTCAGAAAATTCATGGAGGCATGTGACATGTGAAAGGATCGAGAAGAGGTATCTAGAGGGGGGTGAATAGACTTTTAACAAAGAAAAGTAGCAGTTTTTAATTTCTTCAAGTTAAGGTGGAGTTTTAGCACAAGTTTAAACATCCACAATACATTCAAGCAAGCATGGCAAGAGTATATGAGTATCGGAAAGTAAAGCAAGAAATTTGCAAAAAAACTAAAGGGATGGGATTGGAGTGTGCAAATGCAATTGGGGACACGGAGATTTATGGCGTGGTTCCGATAGGTGGTGCTATCGTACATCCACGTTGATGGAGACTTCAACCCACAAAGGGTAACAGTTGTGCGAGTCCACGGAGGGCTCCACCCACGAAGGATCCACAAAGAAGCAACCTTGTCTATCCCACCATGGCCATCGCTCACGAAGGACTTGCCTCACTAGGGTAGATCTTCACGAAGTAGGCGATCTCCTTGCCCATACAAACTCCTTGGTTCAACTCCACAATCTTGACGAAGGCTCCCAAGTGACACCTAACCAATCCAGGAGACACCACTCTCCAAAAGGTAATAAATGGTGTGTTGATGATGAACTCCTTGCTCTTGTGCTTCAAATGATAGTCTCCCCAACACTCAACTCTCTCTCACTGATTTGGATTTGGTGGAAAGATGATTTGAGTGGAAAGCAACTTGGGAAAGTCTAGAGATCAATATTCATGTGGTTGGAATGGAATATCTTGGTCTCAACACATCAGTAGGTGGTTCTCTCTCAGAAAAAGAATGCTGAAGTGTAGGCACGTTCTGATGGCTCTCCTTGCTAATGAGGGAAGTTGGAGGGGTATATATAGCCTCCACACAAAATCTAACTGTTACACACAATTTACCAAACTTGGTGGGACCGAATCAGAAAACTCGGTCAGACCGATTCAGTTCATAATGTGACCTTTAGGCATTTCGGTGGGACTGATATGATCAACTCGGTGGGACTGATGTGCTAGGGTTAGGGTAAAACCTCATCTCGGTTTGACCGATTACACAAACTCGGTGAGACCAATTTTGGTAATAAGCAAAACAGAGAATTGGTCAGGCAAACTCGGTGGGACCGGAATAATTGCAACAGGCAACAGAGAGTTTGCAAGCCCATCTCGGTGAGACCGAGATCCCATTGGTGAGGCTGAATTGATTAGGGTTTCTGGCAGTGGCTATGTCAAGTGAACTCGGTGGCGCCGGATGGATCAAATCGGTAGGGCTGAGTTTGACTTTTGGTTTGGGACATATGTGGATATGAGAAAGTGGTTGAGGGCTTTGGAGCATATCACTAAGAACTTTGAGCAAGCAAGCCATTAAGCAACACCTCATCCCCTTTTATAGTATTGGCTTTCCTAAGGACTCAATGTGATCTTGGATCACTAAACTGAAAATGTAGAGCCTTGAGCTTTTGAGCTTGAGCCAATTCTTTGTCCTTAGCATCTTGAAGAGGTTACACATCCTCTTGTCCACGCCACTCCATCTGTTGAACTTATCTGAAATATACTAGATAAAAACATTAGTCCAACAAGAGATATGTTGACATTAATTACCAAAGCCACTCAGGGAGCACTTGTGCTTTCAATCTCCCCTTTTTGGTAATTGATGACAGCATACATCAAAGCTTTAGATAAAGATATAAGGAATAGTAGGTAAAGCTTTGGAAAGACATGTAACATGCATAGGCTCCCCCTACACGTATGCAATCATGTAAATGCAGAGTATAAGAGCATGTGAGGGCCAGTTCTTTTGGGATATTCTACCAGAATCGCCCCCCTCCCTAGCTTCTCCTAGAATGACCACTCCATATGTTTTTTACAATCCTAGCTAATTAAACCTTAACTAGATAGGATTGTAAAAAATATGGAGTGGCGATTCTGGGAGAAGCTGGGGAGGGGGCGATTCTGGGAGAATCGCCGAAAAGAACTGGCCCTGAATGCATAATCATGATAAAGCAAGCAATGAGTTACATGTATCTTGGCTATATGCATCAGAGCAAATGATGTGGATATAGGAATTGTACCTTCATGTTCATGAGTCCTTCTTTCAAACAATATGTACATTAGCAAGAGATCATCATGCACATGGGTGAGATGCATATACTTACCTTGTGGTCTTAAGCTGGCTTAGGAAGAGATGAACCTGAGTAAACAAGGTTAGATAACGCAGATGTATCTACTAAACATAGCAAACAGCAAACCACAAGAGTACCAAGACTGGATGACATGTAGGGAATGAGCACTAGGTACTCCTATTGGATATAGACATGTCCCCAAGGATAAATATATGCAATGAATTCAAGATTTCCTTCCCTTAGATGTCTTTCTCCCCCTGAATCTTATATTTGATAATGAGAGAATATAGGGAACAGAAAATCAGAGCAAAACAGATCAGAGCACAGAAACATAAGACAACTAACATGTCTTTCCCCTCTTAAACACATGTGACTTCTCTCCTCTTGAATACCAAGCATCTCGGGTCTCTCTCCATTTGATGCGATTAAGCATTCTCCCTCTTTGAAGTACTCTCCCCCTTTTTAAGTGAGTAAGCTTTGATGTGGTCTCTCTCTCCCCCTTTGACATCAATTTCCAAGAAGGGATCTTCTAGATTATGAGTCAAAATAGGTTTGGTCCTTGAGTCACAGAGCAAAGGAGCATTTAGAGTGTGATGCTGGTAGAGGACAACAATCATTGAGTGGAGCTGGAACAAAAAGTGCAGGAACAAGTGGCAATTGTCTTCTCTGTAGTGAAATCGGTGACACCGAGTTGTATTTTTCGGTTGCACCGAAATGGTTCGGTTTGACCGAGAGTGACAGACCAGTGTGACCGATTTCAACACAGAGGAAGGGCAATTTTTTACCTCAGCTCACTTAGGCAAATAAGATCTCACAAAGATTTGCAAGGAATTAACTGAAAGATTTGCAATGAATTTGATGAAGGGAAATAGAACAAAACAAAGAAAAAGAAAAGAAATCTAGATGAAGTTTTTTTCTAAGAGAAGGGAAACAAACATGCAAGAGACAAATGCAAGAATACAGAGAAATGCTAGAGAACTTCATCTAGAATTGGTCGGCGACAAAGTCACCTATGTTAGAGTATATTGACTGAGGAGTCAAGTGAGAACACTTGATTGTAGGTCATACTCATTGTTTAAGCTCAAAATGGAGTTACCATTTTTCGTTTAAGCATTTGATGTATTCGCATCTTGTTGAGTTGCTTTGACCCATGACTTGGGGTAAAGCTTCTCTAAGATGGAATAACATACCTTGGGTGCTGGTGTTGAACTTGATCATGTAGTTGAACTTGTGTGGGATGCTCAAGATTGATGTAGCTCATCAAAGATTTGGAGCACCACGTGTAGTTTGAATTCATCTATGTCACACCCTAGCTAGTTCATGCATTAGAGTGTTGCATCATTTTTAATTTCCCAGAAAACTGAAATGGGGATGACAGAACCCCCAGCACCCCCTGGAACAACTAGGGTTTACTAAAAACTTCTCCAATGAACCTGAAATGCCGTTCTAAAAAGTCCACCCTTTTTGTTTTGGGTTAAAACCTTTGACAAAAATGGTGCACATTTTTCTAGGACATCTTAAGGTCATTGGATTAATTCATATAGTATTTGCATTTGGGCATTTAAATGCTATAAAATATTTTAAATGTTCTAATAATCATAAACTAAAATGTTTACTGTTGGATATACTCTAAGCAGTAGCCATGATTAGTTTTATGATTTTTGGAAATGCCCTGGCATTTTTAATAAAGCCCTAAAGATACAGAAATAATAGAAAATAAATAAAAACAAAAAAAGAGAGAGGGAAAGGAACTTACCTGGCGCAGCCCACCTAGCCCACTGGCCGGCCCAGCACTGTGCTGGCCCGTGCCAGTCATCGCCTACCTCTGCCGGTAGGCAGAGGAGGGACACGGCGCACGCAGCGAGCGTCGCCACGACCTCCCTGCTCCGCCTGCTTCACCTGGTCACCTGCCTCGACGCCGCGCAGTCTCCTCGGTGCCGCCCCGGACTGCCCGACACCTCACACTCCCCCTGCTCTCTCCCTCGCTCCCTCGACGCCATGGCCGACGCAGCCGCGCCCGCACCGTCGTGAAACCGCAGCCACGCCGTCCACTCGTCGCCTCGCCGTCCAACAAGCTCCGCCATCGTCCACTGCTTCGCCTCGACCCTCCCCGAGCGCTCGCTCGCCCCAGAGACGCTGCACCGAGCTCTTCTCGATTCGCCCTCGCCGGAGATCACCCTCGCCGCCTCGCTCAGCTCCGACCTTCCCCGAGCCCACTTGACGGTCGTTGCAACCGCCGTGAGCCACTGAACCTGCTCCCCCTCACCGTTTTCCCCTTGTGCCCATAGCGACCGCACCATGCTCACCCGCACGTGCCGCCGCCTGTTCTCGCCGCCGATGAGTCTCCGGCCATCTAATGGTCCGGCCTGTCGTGCCCAGCTTCCTCCCCGCGCCGCGTAGAGCATGTACGTGCCCCGCATGAGCCACCACGGCCGTTCAACAACGACCCCGAACCTCACCCGAGCCCCGGCGACCGCCAAGGTCGACGCCAGCGACGACTCCGGCCACCCCAGGCCCAACCACCTACACTACTCGACACGGACGAGTGCCTGCGTCATGTAGATGCCCTCCGCCGGCCAAATGGTCACCGGAGGAGGAAACCCGCAACCCTACGCCGTCCCTGGCCTTGCCAGCGACGAGCCCTGGGTCAACTCCGGCGAGTTTGACCCGGGTTGACCCCAGTTTGACCCTGACATGTGGGGCCGGGTCCAAACTAAAATAGTTTAATTTTTAGTTAGTGATAATCACACTGTTAGGGGTTAATGACCTCGATAACTAACTCTGTCTCACTGACATGTGGGCCCAGGGCCTAACTAACCTAGTTTAGTGCTAACGAAACACTAACTAACCCTGTTAGTTAGCTGTTACACTGACAGATGGGGCCCACCAGTCAGGTTTGACCTGGGCTGGCGCCTTTGACTCGCTGACATCACACTAACGCCAGGCTGACGCAGTAAATCCTTTTCTGGATTTATTCTTATATAGGAAATTCCAGAAAATAACCAAAACTTATAAAAATCATATAAAATAATCTATAACTCAGATTGAAAAGATTTATATATGAAATTTGATCAGAAAAATTCAACCTTTCCATCTGTAATGGTTTAATGCATGACAAAACACTTTAACCTTGTTGTTTAGGTGAAACAAGATAATACACTTATAATGCTTAATAACATAAGCTCCCGTTTGAATCTTTGATTCAAATGGACCCAATTCAACTTGTTTCACATTGTATTAGGCAGGACACCTCACATTGCCATGTCATAGCATGCATCATATTGTTGCATATTGCCATGTGATGATTGTGTTCTGTGGTGTCTTTCGTGGTAGGTTCTGCCTCCGAGGATATCTCCGAGTATCCAACTGAAGGGCGGTACCCTACTACTACTCCATCAGGCAAGCAGCCCCATTGATCATATCAATACAATCCCATGTTCTCGCTTCTGCTCTCACTTACTGCATTAAGACAACAACGTTTCAAACTGCTGTGTGCTGCGGTAGTTGAACCCTTATCCTCTGCATGACCTGTCATTGCCACAGTAACTAGATGAAACCCACTAGCATGTGTAGGAATTGATTGAGCCATCTATGTGTTTCCTACCTTGCTATGCCTGCTATGCTTAGAGTTGAGTCAGGTCTCGTTCATCTGGGTGATGGGCTAGAGTGCAATGATTATGTCGGTAATGTGAGAGATGTGTTGAACATGTTTTGGTATAGGTATCGATGAGAGGCCATGTAGGAGTACATGGTGGGTTGTTTCATTGAGGCCGTCCCTAAGAACTGAGATCTGTATGTGTGATTTAAGAATCAGTTACTACCATACATTGGGTCCGAAACCAATGTACCCTATCGGCTTCTTAATCACCCTAGTACTCTGTCCAAGAGTTGCAACTAGTTTTTGGTGTTTGTAGGTTATGTGTTGGCGGCCGTGCGTAGCGCTGACCCTAGGGGTGGGCTATGATGCGGTAGATACACCATGGCACGGTGTACCGAGTCACCCATTTGGTGTCTCGGGAACCCTGTTCACATCGTTCGGGGCTATATGTGGAAACCTCGGTCGGACTCCCTGCGGATGGAACCGGGATAGGCGATAAACCTGGACTAGAGAATTGAGTGTTTAGGTAGGCCGTGGCCGACACCCTCGTTGGGATTCCGCTTGAAGGTTGCCGAGTACATGTCGTGTAAACGACGGTAAGTGGTGAGAGCGTGTATGAAGAAGTACACCCCTGCAGGGTATAAAACTATTCGAATAGTCGCGTCCGCGGTAAAGGACTACTTGGTTGCCTATACAGTTCATAGACAAGTTAATGGTTACTACTAAAAGACTCAAGATAAGTGTGAGTACCGAGGATGGCCCTCTCGTAGGATCAAGAGGGAGGATCCCTGGTGGAGTATTGTGTTGGTGATTAGTGGACTCATGTGCGAAAACTATTTTACAGTGGTATCTCGTAGGATAGTTTAGCCAAGAGTCAAAGCTGGCTTGCTGCATTAACCCCACCACCTTCTTGAGAATGTGCATGTATAGTAGGATCTGTTGTAAGACTTGTTGAGTACCTTTGTACTCATGTTGCTTCAATTACTGTTTTCAGACGACAACACCGCCCCCTCCGATGGGTTTTATGTAGACCTCGACGTCAATGAGTAACTTGCCACCCAGGTGGTGATTCTGGCCATGGAGGGCCCTATGTAGATAGACAGGCTTCGACAAGCCTTCTTTTTTTCTAGTGTTTGTACCCAGACTTATTTGCTTCCGCATGTGCTTGTATGCTTGTATGACTTGAGTGTCGGGTCATGTGACCCCTACCTGTATGAACATGTTATGTATGGCTCTCTGGAGCCTTTAAATAAAGTACTTGAGTTGTAGAGTTTTGTTGTGATGCCATGTTGTATTTGCACATATCGAGCATATTGTGTGTATGATTGAAATGCTTGGTATGTGTGGGATCCGACAATCTAGTTGTTTATCCTTGGCAGCCTCTCTTATGGGGAAATGTAGTCTAGTGCTCCTTGAGCCATAGTAGTCTGCTACAGCCCGGTTCACCGGAGTCCTGCTAGCCCAGCACTACTGCTCAGGACACTTGACTGGCCGGCATGTGTTTCACTTCGTTCCTATGTCTGTCCCTTCGGAGAAATGTCACGCGGTGACATCCGGAGTCCTGCCTAGCCTGCTACAGCCCGGGTTCCCCGGAGTCCTGTTAGCCCAGTGCTACAGCCCGGATTCACACGCTGATGACCGACATGCTCGATGTGATTCATGTATGCCTGTCCCCATAGGTCTGTGCCGCTTTGGGTTCACAACTAGCCATCTCGGCCCGGGTTCTCTGTCATATGGATGCTAGCGACACTATCATATACGTGAGCCAAAAGGCACAAACGGTCCCGGGCTATGGTAAGGCGACACCCGTGGGGATACCGTGCGTGAGGCCGCAAAGTGATATGAGGTGTTACCGGCTAGATGATGTGACTTGGAATCGGGGTCCTCACAATCTATCTACATTGGTTAGCCTTGCAAGGAAGATCACTTGTGTATCCAAATTGACAATCATGAATTTGATACCAAATGAAATTTGATATATAGAAATGGTCAAAGGATATGTTGAAAGGTCTCATGCTTCCTTGTCTTTAACTACCATATTGTAGAGACTTGGTGATGTAGAGATTGTTCAAGATGTGAGTGATTTGCAATCTCATAGATTTTAATTCATCCAAGTACCTACAAGGGTTAGATAGCATGCATGGGTACAAATATATCCAAGACATATGATCATTATCATAAGAGAAACATCAAGGATTAGTCAAAGGCTCATGCCTTGCATGTATCCAAATGGAGTTTCTACTCCAATTTTGAAGTATCAATGATGTTCAAATCACCTCTCAAATGTCAAAATACTTTCTCATCAAGCGGTTTGGTGAATATATCCGCTAATTGCTTATCGGTACGAACATGCTTAAGATCAATGTCTCCTTTGGCAACATGATATAGAATGAAATGGTGATGAACTCCAATATGCTTGGTTTGAGAATGTTGCACGGGATTATGAGAAATCTTAATAGCACTTTAATTTTCACAAAGCAACGGAACATGTTTCACACAGATCCCATAATCTTTAAGAGTTTGGGTCATCGAAAGTAATTGAGAACAACATGAGCCGGCGGCAATGTATTTCGCTTCGGCGGTGGATAAGGATACCGAGTTTTGTTTCTTGGAGGACAAAGATACAAGAGATCTACCAAGGAATTGACAAGTACCCGAAGTGGACTTTCTATCAACCTTGTCACCGGCATAGTCTGAGCCGGAATAGCCAACAAGATCAAAAGAAGACCTCTTAGGATACCAAATGCCAAAATTTGGTGTATGAATTAGGTATCTCACTATCCTTTTCACAGCCTTAAGATGACATTCTTTGGGGGCCGCTTGATATCGTGCACACCTGCACACACTTAGCATAATATAGGGATGGGAGGCACATAGATATAACAATGAACCAATCATAGAGCGATAAACCTTTTGGTCAAACGGTTTGCCATCCTTCTTCAAGTCAAGATGTCCACTAGTAGGCATGGGGGTTTTCATACCTTTGCTTTCTTGCATGTTGAGCTTCTTCAATAAGTCCTTGGTGTACTTTCTTTGAGAGACAAAGGTGCCTTCCTTAGTTTGCTTGATTTGCAAACCAAGAAAGAACTTGAGTTCACTCATCATAGACATCTCAAACTTCTCCGACATTAGATTCCCAAACTTTTCACTAAAATGAGGGTTATTCGAACCAAAATGATATCATTGACATAAATTTGGCACACAAATAATTCACCATATATTAACCCTTTTAGTAAAAAGAGTAGAATCAATCTTTCCAATCTCAAACCCTTTTTCAATAAGGAACTTGGTCAAGCATTTATACCACGCTCTAGGAGCCTGTTTAAGACCATAAATAGCTTTGTGAAGTTTGTAAACATGGTCGGGTTTCTTAGGATTAACAAAGCCGGGAGGTTGTTTAACATAAATTTCCTCTTCAATTTCACCATTTAGGAAAGCACTTTTAATGTCCATTTGGTACAAGGTGATATCATGGTGATTAGCATAGGCAAGTAAGATGCGGATGGACTCAAGTCTAGCAACGGGGGCATATGTCTCACCATAGTCCATACCTTCGACTTGAGTGTAGCCTTGGACGACGAGACGTGCTTTATTGCGAAATACTTGTCCATCTTCGTCTTGCTTGTTGCGAAATACCCATTTGGTACCGATGATGTTGTGGTTGTTGTCGGGCTTCTCGACCAATGTCCACACTTGGTTTCTCTCAAAGTTGTGTAGCTCTTCGTGAATTGCATTTATGCAATCCGGATCTTCCAATGCTTCTTCAACCTTCATAGGTTCAATGCTAGAGATGAATGAATAATGTTCACAAAAATTAGCCAAACGAGTTTTAGAGTGATTGATTCTCCCTGTTTGAATATCATTGAAGATTTGTCCGATGGGATGGTCTCTTGAGACTCTTGCTCGAACTCGTGGGAGCTTTTGTTTGGGTTGGGTTGGAGTATCTTCTTCATCATCTTGTTCTTCTTCTTGGTCTTCTTCGTTGTTGACATTGTCGTTCTCTTGTCGAGGTGGAGAAGGAGGTTGATGAGGTTCATCCTGGTGTACTTCCTTGTTTTCTTCATCTTGGTGTGTTCCACTTGTGGATGCTTCCATTTCAACTCTTGGTTCACCTTGTCGTGAGGTAGAAGCTTCCACTTGGACGGACGAGGTACTCTCCTTCACCTCCGTTGGACGAATCTTGCCAATAGACAAGTCTTGGATTGCTTCCGAAGGGTCTTTGTCTCCTACATCAATTGACAATTGCTCTACTTGCGAGCCGTTAGATTCATCAAACTTCACATCTACCGTCTCTTCAATCTTTTGGGTGAAGTTGTTGTAGACATAGTAAGTGTGAGAGTTTGAGCCATAACCAAGTAGGAAACCCTCATGAGATTTAGGAGCAAATTTAGAACGACGATGCTTATCAAGAATGTAACACTTTGAGCCAAATACTCGAAAGTATCCAACTTGGGGATTGTTACCGGTGAGAAGCTCGTATGCCGTCTTGCCGAGTAGCTTGTGAAGATACAAGCGATTTGTTGCATGACAAGCTGTCTCAACCGCTTCCACCCAAAAGTGTTTTGGCGTCTTGTACTCATCAAGCATCGTTCTTGCCATCTCGATAAGAGTCTGGTTCTTCCTCTCAACAACTCCATTTTGTTGAGGTGTATACATGGCCGAGAACTCATGTGAAATCCCTTCTTCTTCAAGAAAAGTATCCACATTTGCGTTCTTGAACTCTGTTCCATTGTCGCTTCGAACCTTCTTGATCTTCACTTCAAATTGATTTTGGGCCTTCCTAGCTAAGTTTTTGAAGATATTTTGGACCTGCAATTTATCATCAAGAAAGAAGACCCACGTAAATCTTGAAAAATCATCGACTATGACTAGACCAAATGAGTTACCACTGAGACTTTTGTAGGCATTGGGACCAAAGAGATCCATATGAAGTAGCTCTAGCGGTCTCCTCGTGGTCATGATTTTCTTCACGGGATGACTTCCTCCAACTTGTTTTCCTGCTTGACAAGCACTTCACACTCTATCCTTGTCAAATATAACATCTTTTACTCCAAGGATGTGATCACCTTTAATAAGCTTATCAAGATTTCGCATGCCCACATGACCTAATCTTCTATGCCACAACCAACCTTTAGAAGATTTAGCAATTAAGCAAGTTCTAGGTTGAGCCTTTTTAGTGAAATCAACAATGTAAAGATCACCTCTACGTAAACTGGTAAAGACCATATTGTGGTTATCTCTATGAAACACTTGGAAATCTACTTCAGTAAATAGGACATTGAAACCAAAGTCAGCAAGTCTAGATACAGAAGGTAGATTATATCCAAGATATTCAACGAGCATAACATTTTGTATGGAGCTATCATGTGAGATGGCAACCTTACCAAGGCCAACCACCTTACCCTTTGAGTTGTCATGAAAAGTGACTACTTTCGAGGGCCGTCATTTTCAGCAAGCTCACGAAACATATCCTTGTCTCCGGTCATGTGATCGGTACACCCACTATCAAGAACCCATTCCTTTCCTCCAGCCATGTAGCCGCGAAGATTAGCCATAAGACCAAAGTGTCTCATAAATTCATCGAGATCAAAGTCACTATCATCATCCTCATCATAGTATCCATGTTCAACGTCGTCTTGTGATGGATCAATTCCTAGAGAGGGTAATTCATTAGATAAATGGTCATCACAATAGTCATATTTATGATTCTAATGGCTTCGGAGATGATATTGCTAATGATTCTGAAGGAAATATGCCCTAGAGGCAATAATAAAGTTGTTATTTATATTTCCTTATATCATGATAAATGTTAATTATTCATGCTAGAATTGTATTAACCGGAAACTTAGTACATGTGCGAACACTAGACAAACAGAGTGTCCCTAGTATGCCTCCTACTTGACTAGCTCGTTAATCAAAGATGGTTATGTTTCCTAGCCATGGACATGTGGTTGTTATTTGATTAACGGGATCACATCATTAGATGAATGATCTGATTGACATGACCCATTCCATTAGCTTAGCACCCGATCGTTTAGTATGTTGCTATTGCTTTCTTCATGACTTATACATGTTCCTATGACTATGAGATTATGCAACTACCGTTTACCGGAGGAACACTTTGTGTGCTACCAAACGTCAGAATGTAACTGGGTGATTATAAAGGTGCTCTACAGGTGTCTCCGTAGGTACTTGTTGAGTTGGCATATTTCGAGATTAGGATTTGTCACTCTGATCGTCGGAGAGGTATCTCTGGGCCCACTCGGTAATACACATCACTATAAGCCTTGCAAGCATTGTAACTAATGAGTTAGTTGCGGGATGATGTATTACGGAACGAGTAAAGAGACTTGCCGATAATGATATTGAACTAGGTATTGAGATACTGACGATCGAATCTCGGGAAAGTAACATACCGATGACAAAGGGAACAATGTATGTTGTTATGTGGTTTGACCGATAAAGATCTTCATAGAATATGTAGGAGCCAATATGAGCATCCAAGTTCTGCTATTGGTTATTGACCGGAGACGTGTCTCGGTCATGTCTACATAGTTCTCGAACCCGTAGGGTCCGGACGCTTAACGTTCGGTGATGGTTTGTATTATGAGTTTATGTGTTTTGATGTACTGAAGGTAGTTCGGAGTCCCGGATGAGATCAGGGACATGACGAGGAGTCTCAAAATGGTCGAGACGTAAAGATCGATATGTTGGACGACTATATTCGGACATCAAAAATGTTTCGAGTGTTTCGGGTATTTTTCGGAGTACCGGAGAGTTACGGGACTTCGCCAGGGAGTGTATGGGCCTTATTGGGCTTTAGGGGAAAGAAGAGGAGAGGCTGCGCCCCCCCAATGCTTAGTCCGAATTGGACTAGGGGGAGTGGCGGCGCCCCCTCCTTCCTTCTCTTCTCTTTTCCCTTTCCTTCTCTCCTACTCCTACTACTTGGAAGGGCTCCTAGTTCTACTAGGAAAGGGGGAATCCTACTCCCGGTGGGAGTAGGACTCCCCTAGGGCGCGCCATAGAGAGGGCCGGCCCTCACCCCTTGGAGACACCCCTTGGAGACTCCCCTAGGACTCCACTACTTTATATACGGGGAGGGGGGCACCCCTTGGAGACACAACAATTGATCATTGATCTCTTAGCCGTGTGCGGTGCCCCCCTCCACCATAATCCACCTCGATTATATCGTAGCGGTGCTTAGGTGAAGCCCTGCGTCGGTAGCATCATCATCACCGTCACCACACCGTCGTGCTGACGAAACTCTCCCATGAAGCTTTGCTGGATCGGAGCTCGCGGGACGTCATCGAGTTGAACGTGTGCAGAACTCGGAGGTGCCGTGCGTTCGGTACTTGGATCGGTCGAACTGTGAAGCCGTACGACTACATCAACCACGTTGTGCTAACGCTTCTGCATTCGGTCTATGAGGGTACGTAGACACACTCTCCCCTCTCGTTGCTATGCATCACCATGATCCTGTGTGTGCGTAGGATGTTTTTTTAAATTACTACATTCCCTAACAGTGGCATGCGAGCCAGGTTATTGCGTAGATGTTATATGCACGAGTAAAACACAAGTGAGTTGTGGGCGATACAAGTCATACTGCTTACCAGCATGTCATACTTTGGTTCGGCAGTATTGTTGGATGAAGCGGTCCAGACCAACATTACGCGTACGCTTACATGAGACTGGTTCTACCGACGTGCTTTGCACACAGGTGGCTGGCGGGTGTCTGTTTCACCAAGTTTAGTTGAACCGAGTGTGGCTACGCCCGGTCCTTGTGAAGGTTAAAACAACACTAACTTGACGAACCATCGTTGTGGTTTTGATGCGTGGTAAGAACGGTTCTTGCTCAGTGCGTAGCAGCCACGTAAAACTTGCAACAACAAAGTAGAGGACGTCTAACTTGTTTTTGTAGGACATGTTGTGATGTGATATGGTCAAGACGTGATGAAATATAAATTGTTGTATGATATGATCATGTTTGTTAAAGTTATCAGCTACTGGCAGGAGCCTTATGGTTGTCTCTTTATTTGCATAAGATGCAAGTGCTATGTAATTGCTTTACTTTATCGCTATGCGATAGCAATAGTTGCAAAAGCAATAGATGGTGAGACGACCATGTGATGACACGTTGATAAACGATCAAGATGATGGAGATCATAGTGTCATGCTGGTAACAATGGAGATCATGACAGTACTTTGGAGATGGAGATCAAAAGCACAAGATGATGATGGCCATATCATGTCACATATTATGATTGAATGTGATGTTTATCTTTTATACATCTTATTTTGCTTAGTTCGGTGGTAGCTTTATAAGATGATCCCTTACTAAATTTCAAGGTAAAAGTGTTCTCCCTGAGTATGTAGTGTTGCCAAAGTTCGTCGTGCCGAGACACCACGTGATGATCGGGTGTGATAAGATCAATGTTCATCTACAACGGGTGTAAGACAATTTTACACACACAGAACACTCGGGTTAAACTTGACGAGCCTAGCATATGCAGATATGGCCTCGGAACACTAAGACCGAAATGTCGAGCGTGAATCATATAATAGATATGATCAACATAGTGATGTCCACCATTGAAAACTACTACATCTCATGTGATGATTAGACATGGTTTAGTTGATTTGGATCATGTGATCACTTAGATGATTAGAGGGATGTCTATGTAAGTGGGAGTTCTTAAGTAATATGATTAATTGAACTTTAATTCATCATGAACTTAGTCCTGGTAGTATTAGCATATCTATGTTGTAGATCAATAGCTCGTGTTTAGTTCCCCTATTTTATTTTTGATATGTTATTAGAGAAAAAAAAGTTGAAAGATGTTAGTAGCAAAGATGCGGACTAGCTCCGTGATCTGAGGATTATCCTCATTGCTGCACAGAAGTATTATGTCCTTCATGCACTGCTAGGTGACAGAACTATTGCAGGAGCAGATGCAGACGTTTTGAGCGTTTTGACAAAAGCTCGGCATGATAACTACTTGATAGTTTAGTGCACCATGCATTACGGCTTAGAATTGGGACTTCAAAAATGTTTTGAACACCAAAGAGCATATAAGATGTGCCAAGAGTTGAAATTGGTATTTCATACTCATGCCTGTGTCGAGAGGTATGAGACCTCTGACATTACTTTGCCTACAAGATGGAGGAGAATAGCTCAACTAGTAAGCATGTGCTCAGATTGTCTGAGTACTACAATCACTTGAATCAAGTGGGAGTTAATCTTCCAGATAAGATAGTGATTGACAGAGTTCTCTAGTCACTATCACCAAGTTGCTAGAACTTCGTGATGAACTATAATATGCAAGGGATAATGGAAACGATTCCCAATCTCTTCCTGATGCTGAAATCAAAGAAGGTAGAAATCAAGAAAAGCATCAAGTGTTGGTGGTTAACAAGACCACTAGTTTCAAGAAAAGGGCAAAAGGAAGAAGGGGAACTTCAAGAAGAACGGCAAGCAAGTTGCTGCTCAAGTGAAGAAGCCCAAGTCTGGACCTAAGCCTGAGACTAAGTGCTTTTACTGCAAAGGGACTAGTCACTGGAAGCGGAACTGCCCCAAGTATTTGGCGGATAAGAAGGATGGCAAAGTGAACAAAGGTATATTGGATATACATGTTATTGATGTGTACTTTACTAGTGTTTATAGCAACCCCTCGGTATTTGATACTAGTTCAGTTGCTAAGAGCAGTAACTTGAAACGGGAGTTGCAGAATGAACAGAGACTAGTTAAGGGTGAAGTAACAATGTGTGTTGGAAGTAGTTCCAAGAATGATATGATCATCATCGCACACTTCCTATACTTTCGGGATTAGTGTTGAACCTAAATAAGTGTTATTTGGTGTTTGCGTTGAGCATGAATATGATTTGATCATGTTTATTGCAATACGATTATTAATTTAAGTTATAGAATAATTGTTATTCTGTTTACATGAGTAAAACCTTCTATGGTTATACACCCAATGAAAATGGTTTGTTGAATCTCGATCGTAGTGATACACGTATTCATAACATTGAAGCCAAAAGATGCAAAGTTAATAATGATAATGCAACTTATTTGTGGCACTGCCGTTTAGGTCATATTGGTGTAAAGCGCATGAAGAAAATCCATGCTGATGGGCTTTTGGAATCACTTGATTATGAATCAGTTGATGCTTGTGAACCATGCCTCGTGGGCAAAGATGACTAAGACTCCGTTCTCCAGAACAATGGAGCGAGCAACTGACTTATTGGATATAATACATACTGATGTATGAGGTCCGATGAGTTTTGAGGCTCGCGGCGGGTATCGTTATTTTCTGAGCTTCATAGATGATTTGAGCAGATATGGGTATATCTACTTGAATAAACATAAATCTGAAACATTTGAAAAGTTCAAAGAATTTCAAAGTGAAGTGGAAAATCATCATAACAAGAAAATAAAGTATCTACGACCTGATCACAGAGGCGAATATTTGAGTTACGAGTTTGGTCTTTAGTAAAAAGAATGTGGAATAGTTTCACAAACTCATGCCACCTCGAACACCACAACGTAATGGTGTGTCCAAACATCATAACCGTACTTTATTTGATAAGTGCAATCTATGATGTCTCTTACCGATTTACCACTATCGTTTTGGGGTTATGCATTAGAGATAGCTGCATTCACATTAAAAAGGGCACCATCTAAACCCGTTGAGACGATACCGTATGAACTGTGGTTTAGCAAGAAACCTAAGCTGTCATTTCTTAAAGTTTAGGGTTGCGATGCTTATGTGAAAAAGTTTCATCTTGATAAGCTCAAACCCAAGTCCGAGAAGTGCGTCTTCATAGGATACCCAAAAGTAACTGTTGGGTACACCTTCTATCACAAATCCGAAGGCAAGATATTTGTTGCTGAGAATGGATCCTTTCTAGAGAAGGAGTTTCTCTCAAAAGAAGTGAGTGGGAGGAAAGTAGAACTTGATGAGGTAACTGTACCTGCTCCCTTATTGGAAAGTAGTTCATCACAGAAATCTGTTTCTGTGACTCCTACACCAATTAGTGAGGAAGCTAATGATGATGATCATGTAACTTCAGATCAAGTTACTACCGAACCTCGTAGGTCAACCAGAGTGAGATCCGCACCAGAGTGGTACGGTAATCCTGTTCTGGAGGTCATGTTAATTACCATGACGAACCTACGAACTATGAGGAAGCGATGATGAGCCCAGATTCCGCGAAATGGCTTGAGGCCATGAAATCTGAGATGGGATCATGTATCAAAACAAAGTGTGGACTTTGGTTGACTTGCCCGATGATCGGCAAGCCATAAATAAATGGATCTTCAAGAGGAAGACGACACTGATAGTAGTGTTACTATCTACAAAGCTAGACTTGTCGAAAAAGGTTTTGACAAAGTTCAAGGTGTTGACTACGATGAGATTTTCTCACTCGTAGCGATGCTTAAGTCTGTCCGAATCATGTTAGCAAATTGCCACATTTTATGAAATCTGGCAAATGGATGTCAAAACTACATTCCTTAATGGATTTCTTAAAGAAGAGTTGTATATGATGCAACCAGAAGGTTTTGTCGATCCTAAAGGTTGCTAACAAAATGTGCAAGCTCCAGCGATCCGTCTATGGACTGGTGCAAGCATCTCAGAGTTGGAATATACGCTTTGATGAGTTGATCAAAGCATATAGTTTTATACAAACTTGTGGTGAAGCCTGTATTTACAAGAAAGTGAGTGGGAGCACTACAACATTTCTGATAAATATATGTGAATGACATATTGTTGATCGAAAATAATGTAGAATTTTCTAGAAAGCATAAACGAGTATTTGAAAGGATTTTTTGAAATAAAGACCTCGATGAAGATGCTTACACATTGAGCAACAAGATCTATAGAGATAGATCAAGACGCTTGATAAGTTTTTTCAATGAGTACATACCTTGACAATATTTTGAAATAGTTCAAAATGGAACAGTCAAAGAAGGAGTTCCTGCCTGTGTTGCAAGGTGTGAAGTTGAGTAAAGACTCAAAAGCCGATCACAGTAGAAAATAGAAAGGGAATGAAAAGTCATTCCCTATGCCTCAATCATAGGTTCTATAAAGTATGCTATGCTGTTTACCAGTCCTATTGTATACCTTAGCATGATTCTGGCAAGGTAGTACAATAGTGATTTAGGAGTAGATCACTGGACAACGGTCAACATTATCGTTAGAGGACTAAGGAAATATTTCTTGGTTATAGAGGTGATAAAAAGAGTTTGTCGTGAAGAGTTACGTCGATGCAAGCTTTTTACATCGATCTAGATAACTCTAAGTCTCGATCTGGATACATATTGAAAGTGGGAGCAATTAGCTAGAATAGCTACGTGCAGAGCATTATAGACATAGAAATTTGCAAAATACATATGGCTCTGAATGTGGCAGACCCATTGACTAAATTTCTCTCACAAGCAAAACATGATCACTCTTTGGGTATTAATCACATAGCGATGTGAACTAGATTATTCACTCTAGTAAGCCCTTTGGGTATTAGTCACATGGAGATGTGAACTAATCACATAAAGATGTGAACTAGATTATTGACTCTAGTACAAGTGGGAGACTGATGGAAATATGCCCTAGAGGCAATAATAAAGTTATTATTTATTTCCTTATTTCATGATAAATGTTTATTATTCATGCTAGAATTGTATTAACCGGAAACATAATACATGTGTGAATACATAGACAAACATAGTATCACTAGTATGCATCTTCTTGACAAGCTCATTAATCAAAGATGGTTAAGTTTCCTAACCATAAACATTAGTTGTCATTTCATTAACGAGATCACATCATTAGGGGAATGATGTGATTGACTTGACCCATTTTGTTAGCTTAGCACACGATCATTTAGTATGTTGATATTGCTTTCTTCATGACTTATACATGTTCCTATGACTATGAGATTATGCAACTCCCATTTACCGGAGGAACACTTTGTGTGCTACCAAATGTCACAACGTAACTGGATGATTATAAAGGTGCTCTACAGGTGTCATCGAAGTTACTTGTTGAGTTGGCGTATTTCGAGATTAGGATTTGTCACTCCGATCGTCGGAGAGGTATCTCTGGGCCCACTCGGTAATACACATCACTATAAGCCTTGCAAGCATTGTAACTAATGAGTTAATTACGGGATGATGTATTACGGAAGGAGTAAAGTGACTTGCCGGTAACGAGATTGAATTGGTATTGAGATACTGGTGATCGAATCTCGGGCAAGTAACATACCGATGACAAAGGGAACAACGTATGTTGTTATGCAGTTTGACCGATAAAGATCTTCGTAGAATATGTAGGAGCCAATATGAATATCCAGGTTCTGCTATTGGTGATTGACCGGAGACGTGTCTCGGTAATGTCTACATAGTTCTCGAACCCATAGGGTCCGCACGCATAACGTTCGCTGAAGATTTGTATTATGAGTTTATGTGTTTTGATGTACCAAAGGTAGTTCAGAGTCCCGGATGAGATCGCGGACATGACGAGGAGTCTCTAAATGGTCGAGACGTAATGATCGATTTATTGGATGACTATATTCGGACATCGGAAAGGTTCCAAGTGATTCGGGTATTTTTCGGAGTACCGGAGAGTTACGGCAATTCGCCGGGAGTATATGGGCCTTATTGGGCTTTAGGGGAAAGAGAGAGGAGATGCTTCATGCCACCCCAATGCTTAGTGCGAATTGGACTAGGGGGAGGGGCGATGCAGCCTCATTCCTTCTCTTCTCTTTTCCCTTTCCTTCTCTCCTACTCCTACTACTTGGAAGGGCTCCTAGTTCTACTAGGAAAGGGGGAATCCTACTCCTGATGGGAGTAGGACTCCCCTAGGGCGCACCAAAGAGAGGGCCGGCCCTCCCCTCCTCCACTTCTTTATATACGGGGAGGGGGGCACCCCTTGGAGACACAACAATTGATCATTGATCTCTTAGCCGTGTGCGGTGCCCCCCTCCACCATAATCCACCTCGATTATATCGTAGCGGTGCTTAGGTGAAGCCCTGTGTCGGTAGCATCATCATCACCGTCACCACGCCGTCGTGCTGACGAAACTCTCCCGTGAAGCTTTGCTGGATCGGAACTCGCGGGACATCATCGAGTTGAACGTGTGCAGAAGTCGGAGGTGCCGTGCGTTCGTTACTTGGATCGGTCGGATCGTGAAGACGTATGACTACATCAACCGCGTTTTGCTAACGCTTCCGCATTCGGTCTACGAGGGTCCGTAGACACACTCTCCCCTCTCGTTGCTATGCATCACCATGATCCTGTGTGTCCGTAGGATTTTTTTTGAAATTACTACATTCCCTAACAATTAGTACCATCAAAGTAAGGACCTCTACAGTGGTAATTTCCCTCACTAGACGCCATACTCTCCTAGGTTGTGAAACCAAGGCTATGATGACCAAAAGCTATGGAAATCAAGGCAAATGGAGACCAAAGCTCTGATACCACTTGTATCATCGAAAATATGTCTAGAGGGGGGGGGGTGATTGGACTACTTGACCAAATAAAAATCTAGCCTTTTCCCAATTTTAAGTCTTCACAGGTTTTAGCAACTTAGCACAAACAAGTAATCAAACTAAACATGCAATTCTAAGAGTATAGCAGCGGAATGTAAAACAATTGGATATGAAGGTAAAGGGAGGAGTTTGGAGGGAGCAAACGTAATGTAGACACGGAGATTTTTGGCGTGGTTCCGATAGGTGGTGCTATCGTACATCCACGTTGATGGAGACTTCAACCCGCGAAGGGTAACGGTTGCGCGAGTCCACGGAGGGCTCCACCCACGAAGGGTCCACGAAGAAGCAACCTTGTATATCCCATCATGGCCGTCTCCCACGAAGGACTTGCCTCACTAGGGTAGATCTTCACGAAGTAGGCAATATCCTTGCCCGTACAAACTCCTTGGTTCAACTCCACAATCTTGACGGAGGCTCCCAAGTGACACCTAACCAATCTAGGAGACACCACTCTCCAAAATGTAGTAGATGGTGTGCTGATGATGAACTCCTTGCTCTTGTGCTTCAAATGATAGTCTTCTCAACACTCAAATCTCTCTCATAGGATTGGATTTGGTAGAAAGGTGATTTGAGTGGAAAGCAACTTGAGGAAGGCTAGAGATCAAGATTTATGTGGTTGGAATGGAATATCTTGACCTCAACACAAGTGCAGGTGGTTCTCTCTTAGAAAATGTGTGTTGGAAGTGTAGGCATATTCTGATGGCTCTCTCCACGAATGAAGAGTGGGTGGAAGGGTATATATAGCCTCCACACAAAAAGTAACCATTACACACAAATCACCAAACTCGGTGGGACCGAATCATAAAACTCGGTCAAACTGATTTGGTTCATAATGTGACCGTTAGGCATTTCGGTGGGACCAACATGTCAACTCAGTGGGACCAATTCCATTAGGGTTAGGGCATAACGTAATCTCGGTGAGACCGATTACACAAACTCGGTGGGACCAGTTTTGGTAATAGACAAACAGAGAGTTGGTCAGGCAAACTCGTGGGACCGATTTGCTCATCTCGGTTAGACCGAAACGTTACGAAAGGGAAACATAGAGTTTGCATTGCAATCTCGGTGGGACCGATCGCTCATCTCAGTTAGACCGAAACATTACGAAGGGAAACAGAGAGTTTGCAATCCCATCTTGGTGAGACCGAGATCCCTATCGGTGAGAGCGGAGTGACTAGGGTTTTGTGGCAGTGGCTATGTCAAGTGAACTCAGAGGCACCGGATAGAGGATTTCGGTGGGGCCGAGTTTGACTTTTGTTTTGGGACATATGTGGATATGAGAAAGTAGTTGAGGGTTTTTGGAGCATATCACTAAGCATTTTGAGCAAGTAACTCATTAAGCAACACCTCATCCCCTTTTAATAGTATTGACTTTTCCTATGGATTCAATGTGATCTTGGATCACTAAAACTAAAATGTAGAGTCTTGTGCTTTGAGCTTGAGCCAATCTTTTGTCCTTAGCATTTTGAGGGGTCCACTTTCTAATCCATGCCATGCTAATCATGGAGCTTTCCTGAAATATTTACTTTCAAATAGCATTAGCTCAATGAGCTATATGTTGTTAAGAATTACCAAAACCACCCAGGGATAGTTGCACTTTCAACTTTCCTGAAATATTTACTTTCAAATAGCATTAGCTCAATGAGCTATATGTTGTTAAGAATTACCAAAACCACCCAGGGTTAGTTGCACTTTCAATCTCCCCCTTTTTGGTAATTGATGACAACATATAGATCAAAGCTTCGACAAATGATCATAAGATTGAAAAACATCGTCGCTTTGAGAAGTATGTGATAAGCAAGAGCTCCCCCTAAATTTGTGCATTATTTAAAATTTGCTTTTGAATGCAAATGCACAATCTATTAGGTTCATGGGTTACTCTTCCATGTCACATACATCTTGGTGGAGCACTCAAAATGATAGAAGTTAAGAGATGTAAAAGATAGCATCATTCAACCAAGCATTAAAGTCGCAAATGATCAACCACAGGATCACATAAGTATATCATAAGGACATAAGGACATAAAGTATCTCACACAAGCACACAATAAACAAGTTCAATCAAAAGCAAGAGAGATAAAAAAACAAGACACTCTCTCTCGAAGCCTATGATCTATACATATTTCTCCCCCTTTGGCAACAAGTTACCAAAAAGTTCGAAAATGCATAGTGCTATACGTCTCTCAGGCTTGGTCTTTGGGAGGTGGTGTAGAGAGAACTCCAAGAATGAAGGCTTCCGATGATGTAGTTGGAGCTGATGGAGTGGGTGCTGGAGGTGGCACTGGAGCTGTAGCTGCTGGTGCTAACACTGAAGCTCTAGGATCTGAAACTGGCACCGCAGCAGACCTTGGACCTTGTGTGACACGCTGAAAAGCATTAGTAGTCCGGAAGCTTCTCAACTGCAGTCTGAATCTCAGTCACCTTTAGATCAAGATCATAGAATTTTGTCTCCACAATCCTTTCTAGGATCTCGTGATTCTGAGTCAGGGTGGCCAAGCCCTTCTCAATCCTCAGTGTAGCTTGAATCAGATAGCCTAACTGATCTTGCTTGCTTTTCAGGAAGACTCGAGATGCCTCTTCAACACTTGGCATCTGGGCAGCTTTCTCAGCCTTTGCCTTGGCTCTCTTCTCCTGGACTTGAGCTGATGATGGTTCCTCGTCATTCATCACAATAGTGTTGTCTTCAAACTCAGGATGTAGGGGTAGATGCTCCTTGTCCAGCAAATAAGTTCCCATGCCCATCTTAGAATTGATGAGCTCCTGAATATGTGGAGCATACCCACAACTCCTCTTTTGATCAGCAACATTCCTCTTGATCATTTCAACAATCAAGCTCATAACTTTGAACTTCTGGGGCACATAAAAAATTTGCAGCATGTTGATGGAGTGTCCTCTGATCATCTTGTGATCTCCTGACTTGGGTAGCAATATGTGCCTTAAGATCCAGTTGATGGTTGGCAGACCAGACAACAAGAATTGCACAGATCCCAGCTTGTGAGTTTCCAAAGCCTTATCAGGGATCTCTTTGTACATGTTTTCCATGGAGCTGTGGTCTTTATTCTTGGTGGTATACACATCCAAGTCATCTTCATGTTCTACGTGGGCATTGATTAGCTTGGCCCATTCTTCAACTGTGGACTGTACCTGGTACCCTCAGACATCCATACTATCCTCCCATCTGGATAGAAGTGGGAAGTGGAGTAAAACTGCATGATTAACTCGTCATTCCATTTGGTGTGCTTTTGTCCAACGAATTCATCTACTCCACAAGCCTTAAAGCTGTCATACACTCTTGGGAAGTGATCTTCATTTTCCTGGATGTATTCCCAATCGACCCATTTCATGTCACCTACAATGGGCTTCTTGTCAAGCAAAATTGTCTCATAGAAGTCTTGTTGTTCTTTTGTATGGAACCTGTAGTCAACTACAGTCCTCCTCCTAACAACATAGGGATCAGACTGTCTCCACAATCTTAGTCCTGCATCTTTCCTGATGTGCATGTCCTCAACGACTGGATGAGCACCATTGTGGTCAGGAATTTTAGGCTTTAACTTCCTCAAAACAAGAGAATCATCTTCCTCTTCTTCAGCTTCAGGCACTGGGGCCTTGTTCTTCTCCTCAGCGGGTATACTCCTGGTGTTCCTCTTGGGCTTTGGGGGTTTCTGAGCAGCAGCCTTGGGAGCAAATTTGGGCTTCGATGGAGCAGCCTCTGACTTGATTGCGTCTCCCATAAGCTTCTGAGACTTGGGAGTTGGTGCAACATTGTAACGACCAGACCTCAAACAGTCTGATCTCTGTGCTCCGGTGTCATCCCTGGATCAGTAATGCTGACACCACACCGTACTCGGAGGATTTATAACAGAGTAGAAATCACACACTTATTACATAGAGTGTCTCCATAGAGAACTTATTACAATAAATATGGCTTAAGGCCATCTATAACGATAACAGCGGAAGGCTTGGAAGATAAGTGAGTCCATCAACTCCAACGGCATCAATGAGTATAGAACCACGACCTAAAAACTCCTTAATCGTCGTCTGAAAAGTCTGCAACAATAACGTTGTAGCCCAAAACGGGTCAGCACATGGAATATGCTGGCAAGGTAACACATAGAGAATAATGGAATGAAACAGCTATACTATATGCATATTTGGCTGGTAGAAAGCTCTATGGTTACAGTTTTGCGTAAAGACAATTTTTCCCTACTTCAAAGGAATAAATTTAATTACTATCATGGTGGTTGTTAAACATTGAGAATAGTTGACAACATTCTCAATCCCAATTAAGCATCATCATTAACAAAACCCAACAAAATTAATTTAGAGTAACATGTTGAGATTCACATGATAATCCAGGTACTAGAGACTCAAAATGTCCATAATCGGGGACACGACTAACCATGATTAGTTTATTACACTCTACAGAGGTTTGCGCACTTTTCCCCACAAGACTCGATCGCCTCCATTTGGTTTCTCACACTACATGGTGTTTGAGAAGACGGATGACCGAGACATAGTCTTTCAGAAGCGCTAGCACCTTACGATCGGGTAGACCGTACCACCTACATCCCCTACATCTGCTAGTCTACCACTATAAGAGTTCGCACGACTTAGTCAACTATGCTAGAGCCCATAATAGCTTGTGGCTGCACATGGAAGTTTCTAGTATGAATAGTCTCATGATCCCTTTGAGCCTGGGTGGCGGTCCAAAAGAAAACAGGCAAGTCCTGGAATACCCAGGTGCCTCAATCCACCCAGATGTGTGTTTAAGTTGCCACCTTAGATAAACCATTAATTAACAAACTCACATCTGTCATGGATATCACTCACCCAATCCACGTCTACTAGCATAGCATGGCATAATAAGCAAACGTAGAAGTAATTCCCAAAGGTTTGATAATAAACAGGTAATAGGTACTACCTCAACTACTTCCCATCCCATAATTTAATTAGATCCTAATCATGCAATGTGTGAGGATTGATCTAATGCAATAAAACTGGGTAGTAGGAAAGATATGATCAAAGTGTTACTTGCCTTGCTGATGATCCAGGAAACCTAGCGATTCGAAGTAACAAGCGGCGCACTCCGGGTACTCTATCGCAAACAACAAACAAGCATACAATAAGTACTCATCTAATGCACAGGTAAAACTCAAATAAGAGATCTAACCAGAAGGTTCAACTTAAGAACTCCGGTTTGCAAAAAGAATCAAATCAAACGAAGCAACGAAAGTCAAACGGCGAAAAAAACAACTTTGTTCTACTAATCTGGATCTAGGGCAAATTTTACAGTAGCAAAAACTTGTTTAAGTTGATTAAATGGATAGAGGGTTTCGAGACGAAACTCTAGGCGCTTGAATCACCTGATTCCGATAAATGAGCGAAAAGTTATACTAAAAAGAAAATCGGCTCAGGAATCGCGATCAGAAAAATTGCGGATTAAATCCGAGAAAAAGAAAAACGACGAACGTTCTCTAGAACGAACGAATGGACGAACGCTCGCTATTTAAATAAACCAGAAAACCGATCTATTTAAAAAAACAAACTATATAAAAAAACCGACGGAAAAACCGAACGTCTTTTCGAAAAAAAACCGGCACAGAAATCGAGGCGGCGGACCTCGGGCGGCGGCGGGCGCTGGGGCGGCTAGGGTTTGGCTGGGGCTGGGCCTCTCCCCCCCGGCTTATATATCCTAACGGGCCGGGAGTCTTAGTCGGACACGGCCCTAGGTCAGTTCGTTTTTTTAAATATTACGCGCAGAAGAAAAATAAAAAGAAATACTAAACGGACTCCAAAAATTCCGAAATAAATTTTCACGGGCTTCTAAAATCAAGCCGCCCAAGGTGAACATTTACTTGGGGCCTAAATGCAATTTTGAAAAACGGACATTTTTCCTAAATTCAAATAAAATAACGAAAAACTCCAAAATAAAATCTTATTTGATTTTATTATTAAATCCTCAATATTTCTTTATTTTGGGAAAGTCATTTTATTCCCTCTCTCATAATTTTTGTAATAGAAATAATTGATGATAAAATAAATAAAATCAAATGATCCTATTCTCGAAATTTGAGAAACTCAAATATGAAAATAATGAATTCCCCAACTCTCTCCGTGGGTCCTTGAGTTGCGTAGAAATTCTAGGATCAAAACCAAACGCAAATAAAATATGATATGCAATGATGATCTAATGTATAACATTCCAAATTGAAAATTTGGGATGTTGCAAACCTACCCCCCTTAAGATGAATCTCGCCCTCGAGATTCGGGTTGGCTAGAAAATAGGTGAGGGTGGTCCTTGAGCAAATCTTCCTCTCGCTCCCAGGTGGCTTCATCCTCCGTGTGGTTTCTCCACTGAACTTTGCAAAACTTGATAACCTTGCTGCGAGTGACTCGGCTGGCAAACTCGAGGATCTTAATTGGTTTCTCCTTGTAGGTCAAATCATTATCCAACTGAATTGTTTCCAACGACACTGTGTCTCTCAAGGGTATGTCAGCCATCTCAGCGTGACACTTGTTCAACTGGGAAACGTGGAACACATCATGAACTCCTGACAATCCTTCAGGCAATTCCAACCTGTAGGCCACTTCTCCCATATGCTCCAAAACTCGATATGGTCCTACAAATCGTGGCGCTAACTTTCCCTTAACTCCAAAACGCTTTGTTCCCCGAAGTGGAGATATTCGAAGATAAGCTCTATCTCCAACTTCGTAAACTGTCTCCTTCCATTTAGAATCTGCATAACTCTTTTGTCTGGACTGGGCTATCTTGAGCCTGTCGCGAATCAACTTTACCTTCTGTTCAGACTCTTTAATCAAGTCAGGTCCAAACAACTGGCGGTCTCCAACTTCGTCCCACGACAACGGTGTCCTGCACCTCCTTCCGTACAAAGCTTCGAAAGGAGCCATCTTTAAACTGGTTTGATAACTGTTGTTGTAACAGAACTATGCATATGGCAAATTGTCATCCCAACTAGATCCGTAATCTAGCGCACAAGCTCTCAGCATATCCTCCAAAATCTGATTGACTCTCTCGGTCTGTCCATCTGTCTGTGGATCAAAAGCTGTACTGAATTCTAGCCTAGTACCCAAAATTTCATGCAACTGCTTCCAGAACTTTGAGGTAAACTGGGTTCCTCTATCTGATACGATACTCCTCGGAACTCCATGCAAACATACGATCCTTGTCATGTATATCTTTGCCAACTTAGTACTGGTGTAAGTGGTCTTTACCGGGATGAAATGAGATACTTTCGTCAACCGATCGACTATAACCCAAATCGAGTCATAGCCTGAACAAGTCCTGGGTAATCTCGTGATAAAATCCATGCCTAACTTATCCCACTTCCACTCGGGTATCGGCAATGGTTGTAACAATCCTATTGGCTTCTGATGCTCTGCCTTTACTCTCTGACACACATCACAGACTGCTACATACTCCACAATATCCTTCTTCATTCCGGTCCACCAGAAAATATCCTTCAAATCCAAATACATCTTGGTATTTCCTGGGTGAATCGAATATGGTGAATCTTGTGCCTCTTGCAGAATCAATTTCCTAATCTTCGGGTCATTGGGCACATAAACACGGTCTTCAAACCATAGGGTGTCGTGCTCATCCTGACGAAATCCTTTAGCCTTTCCTTTGCTCAGTTTCTCCTTAATAGAGGCAATCTCCTTGTCAGTCTTCTGAGCTTCTCTGATTCTATCCATCAAAGTTGACTGAATCTCCAATGCTGCTACATAGCCTCTAGGAACTATTTCCACACATAGTTCACGAAGATTTTCTGCTAACTCCCTTGGTATTCCTCCCATCATTAATGTATTGATGTGGCTCTTATGGCTTAATGCGTCAGCTACTACATTAGCCTTTCCAGGATGATAATGCAATCTCATATCATAATCCTTGATGAGCTCCAACCATCTCCTCTGTCTGAGGTTTAACTCCTTCTGCGTGAAAATGTATTTCAAACTCTTATGATCCGTGTACACCTCACAATGGTTTCCAATGAGGAAATGTCTCCATGTTTTCAATGCATGCACTACGGCTGCTAACTCCAAATCATGCGTAGCATAATTCAACTCATGAGGTTTCAGTTGTCTTGAGGCATACGAAACAACTCTCCCTTCCTGCATAAGCACTGCTCCGAGTCCTTGATGTGAAGCGTCGCAATACACCTCATAGTCCTTGGTTTGATCTTGCAAAATCAACACTGGTGAGGTAACTAAACATTTCTTCAACTCCTGGAAACTAACCTCACATTCCTCAGTCCATTTGAACTTGGTATCCTTCTTCAACAACTCAGTCATAGGCTTCGCAATCTTTGAGAAATTCTCAATAAATCTCCGGTAGTATCCTGCGAGTCCTAGAAAACTCCGGATCTCTCCAACCGTGGTCGGTGCTTCCCATTTGGTCACGGTATCAACTTTAGCGAGATCTACTGCTATTCCTTCTCCGGATATAACGTGTCCGAGGAATCCTACTTCCTTCAACCAAAACTCACATTTGCTGAACTTGGCATATAATTGATGTTCTCTGAGCTTTCCAAGTACCAAACGCAAATGCTCCTTATGCTCCTCTTCATTCTTCAAGTAAACCAGGATATCATCCATGAACACTACGATGAACTTATCCAAAAACTCCATAAACACTTCGTTCATCATGTTCATAAAATATGCAGGTGCATTAGTCAGACCAAATGACATAACGGTATACTCGTACAGCCCATACCTGGTGGTAAAAGCTGTCTTAGGAATATCCTGTTCTCGAATCTTCAATTGGTGGTATCCCGATCGCAAATCAATCTTGGAAAATACCTTAGCTCCTTGCAATCGATCAACAGATCATTGATCATTGGTAGTGGGTACTTGTTCTTGATTGTAACTTCATTCAATCCTCGATAATCAACAACCATCCTTAACGATCCATCCTTCTTCTCCACTAGAAGTACTGGCGATCCCCAAGGCGAAGAACTTGGGCGAATATATCCCTTATCCAGTAACTCCTTAATCTGTTTCTTAATTTCCACCAAATCATTTGCAGGCATCCTATATGGTCTCTTTGATATTGGCCCTGTGCCTGGCAATAGCTCAATCAAAAACTCAATATCTCTATCCGGTGGCATGCCTGGCAACTCTTCTGGAAATACTTCAAGGAAATCCTTCACTACTGGTACTTCCTCCTGCACAACTCCTGTTAAGCAATTTACTTGAGTCCTCTTTGGCACATGCCGGGATACATACTTGATCCTTCTCCCTTCTGGTGTGGTAAGCAAAATTGACTTACTAGCACATTCAATATTCCCTTCATACTTTGATAACCAATCCATGCCTAATATCACATCCAATCCTTGGAATTCCAATATTATTAGGTCTGAGGGAAAAACATAGTTACCAATACTTAATGGTAACCGATCACACCATCGACTAGCCATATACTCTGCTCCAGGCGAGGTTACTAACATGGGTGACCTAAGGGCTTGGGTTGACAGTCTATACTTATCCACAAATCCCCTTGAGATGTATGAATGCGATGCGCTAGTATCAAAAAGAACGAGTGCAGTAAATGACTTAGCCAAAAACTTACCTATTACTGCATCAGGTTGAGCTTCAACCTCCTCCACATTAACGTGGTTCACCTGTCCCCTGTTGAAAGTGTTCGGCTTCTTCCCAGAGCTTCCATTGCCATTTCCATTTTGTAATTCAGGACATTCATTGGCATAATGTCCGGTCTTTGAACACTTAAAGCAAGTGACTTGGCTCAGGTCTTTCTTGGCTGGGGTTGATGGGTTGGTGCGATTCTGGCCGTTGCTTCCTCCATTCCCATTACCACTCCTGGTGCCATTGTGATTGTGCGAGCTACCTCCTCCATGGGTATGCTGAAAATGTCCTCCCGGTCTAGGGGTAAAACGTGGCTTCTGCTGAGCTCCTGAATTGTATTTCCCTTGTCCATACTTCCTCTTGCGGTTCTCAATTTGCTGCTGCTTGCCTTCAATCATAAGAGCAAGATCTACCAACTCCTGACAGTGTTGAAGGTTGCTACCATCAACTGTATGCTCAACTCATCATTCAGTCCTTCTAGAAACTTCTCCTGCTTCGCTGCATCCGTAGCAACGTCATCTGGGGCATAACGTGCTAACTTACTAAAGTCCTCCACATACTGGCCAACTGTCCATCCTCCTTGGTGCAAGTTGCGAAAATCACGCTTCTTCATGGCCATAGCTCCTGCTGAAACATGGGCAGTACGAAAGGCCTGCTAAAACTGGTCCCATGTGCAGTGTCGACAGGGAAAGTGGCTGTGAAATTCTCCCACCATGATGCTGCGGGTCCTTCAAGCTGATGTGCGGCAAACTTCACCTTCTCCGCATCCGTGCATCCTGCTGTGGTCAACTCTCTAGCTGTCTTGCGGAGCCAATCATCTGCTACTATCGGCTCGGTGCTACTAGAAAACACCGGCGGATTCAGCCTAAGAAATCGGGCTAAGTGATCAACAGGTGGTGGTGGTGGTGGGTTGTTGTTGTTGTTGTTGTTCCCCTGGTTCTGATTCTGGACTAGCAACTGCATCAATGTGTTCTGCTGCTGGATCAACTGGGTGAGCTCCGGTGGAAAGGCAAATCCGGGGTCACGTCTCGGAGGCATCTGAGGGTTTAGAAAAGATGAGATGTAAGAATAGAGGGGGTCTAAAGAGAAAACACTACCCATATGCACATGAGGCAAAAGCAAAAAATTCACTTCATTCAATCAAACAAGGGCATACAATCGATCTAACTATCGCAAAAGTGCTCGGACTACTGTATTTACATGGTGGACTACTACTGCTGATGAGGTGGTCTACTAGAAATATTCTTCGGTTGCAGACTCCATGATATCTGCTCCGGCTTCATCAATATAGTCATCATCGCTATCATTTGGGTCCGAGTCGGTGTCATCGATGATGATGTAGTCTTCCGGGCGAATCTCCTTGGGTTCTTCATCTTCATCTACTGGTGTAGGGCCTCCCATAAATATCCCGATCTTCTTTGTTAGGTCGGCATTCTTATCCACCAATACTTCAATTTCCTCTTCATAATCTTCATGTGTAGCCTTGAGTTCTTCCTCCAGTTCCTTGATTCTTGTCTTAGCCTTCTTCAGATCTATCATGTCGGCGCACATCTGGTTCTCCTGTCGTCGAATGTGCTGGTTTAACTCCTGGATAAAAGCTGCAATTGATCTATCCTTCCGGGTGCTGATCATCTCCCAGTGCTCACCTCGGTGTCCAAAAATCTGGTAGATAGTATCCTTGAGATCATTGCGGTAGACTTCTCCAATGCGTCCCATGGAGATGTGAGCTGCCATGCTCTTTCCTATACTCCAAGTTGGTGCATCAAAAGAAAATTCTATGGGCTCAGTGACTGGCATGAACGTCCTTCCTAGAACTTGAACTTGAATCATCCAACGCTCTTCTTCAGGTAAAGTGGCGTTGTAGGTTCCGGTGAAGCTTGGTACTCCTATGTTCAGGTATCTAGTGACTTCCTTCAAGTGTCGTCCAAAGGGTGTATCTTCATCCGGTTGCATAAACTTGTTCCTTGCATCCGCCATCCTAAAAGAGTAGAAAAGATGAGGAGTCAGAAGAGAAGAGGGTGAATAGTGTTCTAGGTCTTTAGCTTAGTGGTCGTGTCCTACAGTCAGCGTGTGCTCTGATACCATCTCTGTAGCGACTAGACCTCAAACAGTCCGATCTCTGTGCTCCGATGTCATCCCTGGATCAGTAATGCTGACACCACATAGTACTCGGAGGATTTATAACAGAGTAGCAATCACACACTTATTACATCGAGTGTCTCCATAGAGAACTTATTACAATAAATATGGCTTAAGGCCATCTATAACGATAACAGCGGAAGGCTTGGAAGATAAGTGAGTCCATCAACTCCAACGGCATCACTGAGTATAGAACCATGACCTAAAAACTCCTTAATCGTCGTCTGAAAAGTCTGCAACATTAACGTTGCAGCCCGAAACGGGTCAGCACATGGAATATGCTGGCAAGGTAACACATAGAGAATAATTGAATGAAACAGCTATACTATATGCATATTTGGCTGGTAGAAAGCTCTATGGTTACAGTTTTGCGTAAAGCCAATTTTTCCCTACTTCAAAGGAATAAATTTAATTACTATCATGGTGGTTGTTAAACATTGAGAATGGTTGACAGCATTCTCAATCCCAATTAAGCATCATCATTAACAAAACCCAACAAAATTAATTTAGAGTAACATGTTGAGATTCACATGATAATCCAGGTACTAGAGACTCAAAATGTCCATAACCGGGGACACGGCTAACCATGATTAGTTTATTACACTCTGCAGAGGTTTGCGCACTTTTCCCCACAAGACTCGATCGCCTCCGTTTGGTTTCTCGCACTACATGGTGTTTGAGAAGACGGATGACCGAGACATAGTCTCTCAGAAGCGCTAGCACCTTACGATCGGGTAGACCGTACCACCTACATCCCCTACATCTGCTAGTCTACCACTGTAAGAGTTCGCACGACTTAGTCAACTATGCTAGAGCCCATAATAGCTTGTGGCTGCACACGGAAGTTTCTAGTATGAATAGTCTCATGATCCCTTTGAGCCTAGGTGGTGGTCCAAAAGAAAACAGGCAAGTCCTAGAATACCCAGGTGCCTCAATCCACCTAGATGTGTGTTGAAGTTGCCACCTTAGATAAACCATTAATTAACAAACTCACATCTGTCATGGATATCACTCACCCAATCCACGTCTACTAGCATAGCATGGCACAATAAGCAAACATAGAAGTAACTCCCAAAGGTTTGATAATAAACAGGTAATAGGTACTACCTCAACTACTTCTCATCCCACAATTTAATTAGATCCTAATCATGCAATGTGTGAGGATTGATCTAATGCAATAAAACTGGATAGTAGGAAAGGTATGATCAAAGTGTTACTAGCCTTGCTGATGATCCGGGAGACCTAGCGATTCGAAGTAACAAGCGGCGCACTCCGGGTACTCTATCGCAAACAACAAACAAGCATACAATAAGTACTCATCTAATGCACATGTAAAACTCAAATAAGAGATCTAACCAGAAGGTTCAACTTAAGAACTCCGGTTTGCAAAAAGAATCAAATCAAACGAAGCAACGAAAGTCAAACGGCGAAAGAAAACAACTTTGTTCTACTAATCTGGAGCTAGGGCAAATTTTACAGTAGCAAAAACTTGTTTAAGTTGATTAAACGGATAGAGGGTTTCGAGACGAAACTCTAGGCGCTTGAATCGCCTCATTCCGATAAACAAGCGAAAAGTTATACTAAAAAGAAAATCGGATCAGGAATCGCGATCAGAAAAATCGCGGATTAAATCCGAGAAAAAGAAAAACGACGAACGTTCTCTAGAACGAACAAACAGACGAATGCTCGCTATTTAAATAAACCGGAAAACTGATTTGTTAAAAAAACCAAACTATATAAAAAAACCGGCGAAAAACCGATGGAAAAACCGAACGGTTTTTCGAAAAAAAACCGGCACAGAAATCGAGGCGGCGGTGGACCTCGGGCGGCGGCGGCGCGACGGGGCGGCGCGGCGGCGGCGGGCGCTGGGGCTGCGGGCGGCGCTGGGGCGGCTGGGGTTTGGCTGGGGCTGGGCCTCTCCCTCCCTGGCTTATATATCCTAACGGGCCGGGAGTCCTAGTCGGACACGGCCCTAGGTCGGTTCGTTTTTTTTAATATTACGCGCAGAAGAAAAATAAAAAGAAATACTAAAAGGACTCCAAAAATTCCAAAATAAATTTTCGCGGGCTTCTAAAATCAAGCCGCACAAGGTGAACATTTATTTGGGGCCTAAATGCAATTTTGAAAAACGCACATTTTTCCTAAATTCAAATAAAATAACGAAAAACTCCAAAATAAAATCTTATTTTATTTTATTATTAAATCCTCAATATTTCATTATTTTGGGAAAGTCATTTTATTCCCTCTCTCATAATTTTTGTAATAGAAATAATTGATGATAAAATAAATAAAATCAAATGATCCTATTCTCAAAATTTGAGAAACTCAAATATGAAAATAAAGAATTCCCCAACTCTCTCCGTGGGTCCTTGAGTTGCGTAGAAATTCTAGGATCAAAACCAAACACAAATAAAATATGATATGCAATGATGATCTAATGTATAACATTCCAAACATCCTCTTCCTCCTCCTCTTCTTCTGGATCTCTCATGATGGATGATCTACCAAGCACTGTAGCAGTGGTCTTCTTGACCCTTTCCTTCCTTTTCTTCCCTTCTCCAACAACCTCTTAAGTTGGCATGGAGGTTTCAGCAGTTGAGGCTCTCACCTTTAAGGTTGGCACCCTCTTGGCAGGGGCCTTCTTGTGCAAGCCAGGCTTAGTTGATGCAAGTATGCCATACTCCTTCTTCAGCACCTTCTTCTTGGAGCTAAATTCCTCCTCAACAGCCACATAATCCTCATCTTCAGAATCTGAGGTTTTCTTCTTCCTTGTCCCGGTGGCTGCCTTGGGCAAGTTTCTAGGTGTGCTCCTGCTGCCTTCCTCAGAAGTGCTAGAGGGACTAGTGCCCTCACTCAATTGCACTTGTTCCTTTGACTTGTTCTAGCTGTCGCTCTGGTCAGACATATCTGCAAACTTACTGACAGCAGACCCTGTGAATAGATATAGACAAGGTAGAGTGGATGAGCATCACAAAGTGCAGAGTTTTTTTGAAAAAAGGATGACTTAAAAACTTAGTTTTAGTTCTTCACAGAAAGCATTTCGGAGCTACCGATTTGTAAACTCGGTGACACCGAAGCTGCTTTTGGAACCTAAACTAGTGAACCCGGTCAGACCGAGTCACAGCTCGGTGGAACCGAGACTGCTAGGGTTTCACAAAGAATTGAACTCGGACACACCGATTTGCAGTTTTCGGTCAGACCGAAAGTGCAACTGCAATGGCCTAAGCCAAATCGGTGAGACCGATTTCTACAATTCGGTCGGTCCGAGATGAGTTCGGCGGAGACCTAACCCTAAATTTTCAAATCCAATCTAATCTAGAGGATGTTTTCAGTGGATAGATTGATTGCATACGTGGTCATGAACATGGCAAAGTAATGTGCTATGAATCGAAGTTAAAGGAATAGCACAAAAGATCAAACTCATACCCTAATTCGGCGGAGTTCGCTACGACGGCAATGGAGGGGCAAAAATCCGTTGACGGAGATGGAAACCAGCGGCGGGAGGTCGCTGGCAGCGAGAGGATGATCTGGAGACCCGAGGCGGCAGAGTAGGACACGCGCGGGCTGAGAGGTTTTGAAGAAATTTCGAAAATCTCACCCGTGGGTATATATATCCCGACCCTGTTGGTGTGACCGAGTGGAACAACTCGGTGGCACCGAGATGCAGAATCGCAAGCGGTTGCTGCAACTCGGTGTGACCGAATAGTTCTAATCGGTTGCACCGAGATTGAAAACCTAGATCAACTTAGTGATCTCGGTGTGACCGAAAAGGATGACTCGGTCATACCAAAATGCACAAAGAGGTTTTGGAAGTTTAAGTCTATGATGAATGGGGGACTCCGAGTGCTCCTCACACAGAGTGGTTCGAATCTGACTTGATCAAACTTTGTGATGTAGCATGAATAGAGTTTGAGACGAGAAAAGCATAGTTAGCTAGAGAAGGTTCTTAGCCATTCTTGTCCATCCATTTGGCAAAAGAGAAAAAAGACAAACAATCAAAGCAACAAATGGATGTCCTCGAATGAGTAAAATATGCATCCAACATGCTCACACAATAAAATAACAAATGAAATATGTGACAAAGCATGCACAATCACTCTAGCATCTATCAAGCAATTTGGTGATGACTAGGTCATCTATATATGAGTATATTGACTTAGGAGTCAAATGAGAACATTTGATCATAGGTCATACTCATCGTTTAAGCACAAGTGGGGTTGCCACTTTTACATAAAGCATTGTTGTGCTCACATCATTAGAGTTGCTTTAGCTCAATTGATTAGAGTAAAGCTCCCCCTAGATGTGATATCCCCCCTAAGAGGGATGAACTAACCTTGGGTTTTGTCGATGATGACTTCATGTAGGTGTTGAAGATGTAGATGCTCAATGTTGATGTAGATTATTCGGAGCAATCTTTTGGAGTGAGTTGCACTTTCAATACCTTCATGGGTTAGTCCCACAAGGAACAAACAAGGATATCCATAGACATATAGTGATGTTCACATAGGATGATGTCCATGAAAGCATTAGGTTACCTTGTCCCTTGTCCTACCAACAAGAGGGTTTGTGACTCCTTGAACTAGTGCAAGATATGGAAGTTGTTTGCACTTGTCCTTGCCAAGATGATAAGAGTGAAGTATGTTGGCGGAGTCACCCTCAAGAACACTCTAGTTCTTCTTATTAGGGATCCACACCATCTTGATAGGAATCCTTGGAGTTGTAGTCATACTTGATGAAGTGGAACTTGATGTAGTCTTGGGAACCCACTTGACCAAGGCCTTAGGTGATTCTTCAAATGCATCAATCTCCTCTTGAAGCTTGTCCTTGCCTTTTAGCTTGTGGTTTTGTGGTGGAAGATCATCTTGAGCTTGTGTTCCTTGGAAAAAAGTAGGATCATACTTCTCTTGTTGAGGAACAAACTTCGTCTTGGGGTATTGATATTCTTCCCACTCAACTCCATTGCACTGAACTTTCATTCAAAACCAACACCTTGATTCTTCCGGTGTCTTTCTTGTTTGCGTACAATTTCCTCAAATTGCTTACTTCCGGCAAGGCTCTTGTAAACACCTTTCTCTATGATTCCCTTCAATAAGTTATTTTCTTGCTCAAGTGTAACTTGGCTAAGATAATCGTTAGTGGAATCAAGAGAACTACTAGAAGCAACAACATTGGATTTAGCATGATTGTTGTTACTACTAGAAGAAGAATCTTTCTTGTTCTTGTTGCTAGATTTAACTTGTGGCATGTAAGTGGACAAGAGTAAATTCTTGGCAATGTAAGAAGAACTTTCCTTGCGAAGATCATCAATGATTGCTTTTAAGAACTCATGCTCTTGCTCAAGGTTGAGCTTTTCAAAACGTAGCTTCTCATGAGTCTTTAAAAGTTCTCAATGATCTTCCAAGGTAGTTTCATGATCTAACTTAAGAGTGTTTAGTTCTTTAGTTAGACGCTCAATCTCCTTCTTATCATTGTCATTCGTTTTATCTTGATTAGCATGATTAATAGCAAGTTCATCATAGTTTTCATAACTAGAGTTGTCAACAAGTAAATCATCATCACCTAGCAAATCATCTTCATCACTATTGAAATCAACATACTCGGGGTGTGATACCTTTGGGCCTTTAGCCATGAAGCATCTTCCAATGCCTTCATTTGGTGATTCAAATATGTCATAGGAGTTGGTTGACACAAGTGCTAGACCGGCAACACCTTCATCTTGAGTATATTCGGAGTCGGAGTGATAACTTCTCTCGGAGTGATCGTCGGAGTCGGAGCCGGATACCCATTCACCAACATGATCTTGATGTCTTTGTTCTGTGTAGATCTTTGATGACTTGTCCTTCCTTCCCGACTCCTTGCTTCTCCGTGATGTTCTTCATTCATAACGGTCATCTCTACTCCTTCTCTCTCTTGGTGGTGTTCTCTTCTACTTCTTCTATTGGGAGAATCTTCTCTTCTTTTGTAGGGAGCCGTATACTCATTGGATAGTGTCCGGGTCTATCACAATTGTAGCAATTGCGCTCACGACTAGAAGATCTTTTATCATTGTAGGACCTTGACTTGGAACTTCTTTCCTTGCTTCTACTCTTGTAAAACTTGTTGAAGTTCTTCACTATTAGTCTCAACTCTTCGTTGAAGGTGTGTTTCTCACTTGATGATGTGGGAGTATCACATGAGGCTTTGTAAGCACCACTTGACTTGTTGTGAAGCTCTTCCTTATCCTTGAGTGACATCTCATGAGCAACTATCCTTCCAATGACTTCCGTTGGATTGAGATCTTTGTAATTGGGCATCATTAGGATCAATGTGCACATGGTATCATATTTTCCATACAAGGCTCTTAGGATCTTCTTGATGATGAATCTATCGGTCATCTCTTCACCTCCTAAGCCTGCAAGCTCATCTGTGATGAGAGCAAGCCTAAAATACATTTCAGCGACACCTTCAGCATCCTTCATTTTGAACTTGTCAAGTTGACTTTGAAGCACATCCAATTTGGATTCCTTGACGGAGTCGGTACCTTCGTGCATATCAATCAAAGTATCCCAAATTTCCTTTGCATTCTCAAGATGGCTGATTTTGTTGAATTCTTCGGGGCACAATCCATTGAAGAGAATGTCACAAGCTTGAGCATTGTATTGCAGCATCTTCAACTCTTCCGCGCTAGCTTCACGTTTCGGTTCTCTCCCATAAAATAATTCACCTTGCAAGCCAATACACACAATAGCCCAAACGGCGGGGTTATGTGCAAGAATATGCATTTTCATCTTATGCTTCCAACTAGCAAAATTAGTGAAATAAATATGCCCTAGAGGCAATAATAAAGTTATTATTTATTTCCTTATTTCATGATAAATGTTTATTATTCATGCTAGAATTGTATTAACCAGAAACATAATAGATGTGTGAATACATAGACAAACATAGTGTCACTAGTATGCCTCTTCTTGACAAGCTCATTAATCAAAGATGGTTAAGTTTCCTAACCATAAACATTAGTTGTCATTTCATTAACGAGATCACATCATTCCGCCTCTTCTTGACAAGCTCATTAATCAAAGATGGTTAAGTTTCCTAACCATAAACATTAGTTGTCATTTCATTAACGAGATCACATCATTAGGGGAATGATGTGATTGACTTGACCCATTTTGTTAGCTTAGCACTTGATCGTTTAGTATGTTGCTATTGCTTTCTTCATGACTTATACATGTTCCTATGACTATGAGATTATGCAACTACCGTTTACCGGAGGAACACTTTGTGTGCTACCAAACGTCAGAACGTAACTGGGTGATTATAAAGGTGCTCTACAGGTGTCTCCGTAGGTACTTGTTGAGTTGGCATATTTCGAGATTAGGATTTGTCACTCTGATCGTCGGAGAGGTATCTCTGGGCCCACTCGGTAATACACATCACTATAAGCCTTGCAAGCATTGTAACTAATGAGTTAGTTGCGGGATGATGTATTACGGAACGAGTAAAGAGACTTGCCGATAATGATATTGAACTAGGTATTGAGATACTGACGATCGAATCTCGGGAAAGTAACATACCGATGACAAAGGGAACAATGTATGTTGTTATGTGGTTTGACCGATAAAGATCTTCATAGAATATGTAGGAGCCAATATGAGCATCCAAGTTCTGCTATTGGTTATTGACCGGAGACGTGTCTCGGTCATGTCTACATAGTTCTCGAACCCGTAGGGTCCGGACGCTTAACGTTCGGTGATGGTTTGTATTATGAGTTTATGTGTTTTGATGTACTGAAGGTAGTTCGGAGTCCCGGATGAGATCAGGGACATGACGAGGAGTCTCAAAATGGTCGAGACGTAAAGATCGATATGTTGGACGACTATATTCGGACATCAAAAATGTTTCGAGTGTTTCGGGTATTTTTCGGAGTACCGGAGAGTTACGGGACTTCGCCAGGGAGTGTATGGGCCTTATTGGGCTTTAGGGGAAAGAAGAGGAGAGGCTGCGCCCCCCCAATGCTTAGTCCGAATTGGACTAGGGGGAGTGGCGGCGCCCCCTCCTTCCTTCTCTTCTCTTTTCCCTTTCCTTCTCTCCTACTCCTACTACTTGGAAGGGCTCCTAGTTCTACTAGGAAAGGGGGAATCCTACTCCCGGTGGGAGTAGGACTCCCCTAGGGCGCGCCATAGAGAGGGCCGGCCCTCACCCCTTGGAGACACCCCTTGGAGACTCCCCTAGGACTCCACTACTTTATATACGGGGAGGGGGGCACCCCTTGGAGACACAACAATTGATCATTGATCTCTTAGCCGTGTGCGGTGCCCCCCTCCACCATAATCCACCTCGATTATATCGTAGCGGTGCTTAGGTGAAGCCCTGCGTCGGTAGCATCATCATCACCGTCACCACACCGTCGTGCTGACGAAACTCTCCCATGAAGCTTTGCTGGATCGGAGCTCGCGGGACGTCATCGAGTTGAACGTGTGCAGAACTCGGAGGTGCCGTGCGTTCGGTACTTGGATCGGTCGAACTGTGAAGCCGTACGACTACATCAACCACGTTGTGCTAACGCTTCTGCATTCGGTCTATGAGGGTACGTTAGACACACTCTCCCCTCTCGTTGCTATGCATCACCATGATCCTGTGTGTGCGTAGGATTTTTTTTGAAATTACTACGTTCCCTAACAGTGGCATCCGAGCCAGGTTATTGCCTAGATGTTATATGCACGAGTAGAACACAAGTGAGTTGTGGGCGATACAAGTCATACTGCTTACCAGCATGTCATACTTTGGTTCGGCGGTATTGTTGGATGAAGCGGCTCGGACCGACATTACGCATACGCTTACGCAAGACTGGTTCTACCGACGTGCTTTGCACATAGGTGGCTGGCGGGTGTCATTTTTCTCCAATTTTTGTTGAACCGAGTGTGGCAACTCCCGGTCCTTGTGAAGGTTAAAACAACACTAACTTGACGAACCATCATTGTGGTTTTGATGCGTAGGTAAGAACGGTTCTTGCTCAGCCCGTAGCAGCCACGTAAAACTTGCAACAACAAAGTAGAGGACGTCTAACTTGTTTTTGCAGGGCATGTTGTGATGTGATATGGTCAAGACGTGATGAAATATAAATTGTTGTATGATATGATCATGTTTGTTAAAGTTATCAGCTACTGGCAGGAGCCTTATGGTTGTCTCTTTATTTGCATAAGATGCAAGTGCTATGTAATTGCTTTACTTTATCGCTATGCGATAGCAATAGTTGCAAAAGCAATAGATGGTGAGACGACCATGTGATGACACGTTGATAAAAGATCAAGATGATGGAGATGATAGTGTCATGTCGGTAACAATGGAGATCATGACAGTACTTTGGAGATGGAGATCAAAAGCACAAGATGATGATGGCCATATCATGTCACATATTATGATTGCATGTGATGTTTATCTTTTATACATCTTATTTTGCTTAGTTCGGTGGTATGTTTATAAGATGACCCCTTACTAAATTTCAAGGTAAAAGTGTTCTCCCTGAGTATGTAGTGTTGCCAAAGTTCGTCGTGCCGAGACACCACATGATGATCGGGTGTGATAAGATCAACGTTCATCTACAATGGGTGTAAGACAATTTTACACACACAGAATACTCAGGTTAAACTTGATGAGCCTAGCATATGCAGATATGGCCTCGGAACACTAAGACCGAAAGGTTGAGCGTGAATCATATAATAGATATGATCAACATAGTGATGCCCACCATTGAAAACTACTCCATCTCATGTGATGATCAGACATGGTTTAGTTGATTTGGATCAGGTGATCACTTAGATGATTAGAGGGATGTCTATGTAAGTGGGATTTCTTAAGTAATATGATTAATTGAACTTTAATTCATCATGAACTTAGTCCTGGTAGTATTAGCATATCTATGTTGTAGATCAATAGCTTGTGTTTAGTTCCCCTGTTTTATTTTTGATATGTTCCTAGAGAAAAATAAGTTGAAAGATGTTAGTAGCAAAGATGCGGACTAGCTCCGTGATCTGAGGATTATCCTCATTGCTGCACAGAAGTATTATGTCCTTCATGCACCGCTAGGTGACAGAACTAATGCAGGAGCAGATGCAGACGTTTTGAACGTTTTGACAAAAGCTCGGTATGATAACTACTTGATGGTTTAGTGCACCATGCATTACGGCTTAGAATTGGGACTTCAAAAATGATTTGAACACCAAAGAGCATATAAGATGTTCCAAGAGTTGAAATTGGTATTTCATACTCATGCCCGTGTTGAGAGGTATGAGACCTCTGACATTACTTTGCCTACAAGATGGACGAGAATAGCTCAACTAGTAAGCATGTGCTCAGATTGTCTGAGTACTACAATCACTTGAATCAAGTGGGAGTTAATCTTCCAGATAAGATAGTGATTGACAGAGTTCTCTAGTCACTATCACCAAGTTGCTAGAACTTCGTGATGAACTATAATATGCAAGGGATAATGGAAACAATTCCCAAGCTCTTCGTGATGCTGAAATCAAAGAAGGTAGAAATCAAGAAAAGCATCAAGTGTTGGTGGTTAACAAGACCACTAGTTTCAAGAAAAGGGCAAAGGGAAGAAGGGGAACTTCAAGAAGAACGGCAAGCAAGTTGCTGCTCAAGTGAAAAAGCCCAAGTCTCGACCTAAGCCTGAGACTAAGTGCTTTTACTGCAAAGGGACTAGTCACTGGAAGTGGAACTGCCCCAAGTATTTGGCGGATAAGAAGGATGGTAAAGTGAACAAAGGTATATTGGATATACATGTTATTGATGTGTACTTTACTAGTGTTTATAACAACCCCTCGGTATTTGATACTAGTTCAGTTGCTAAGAGCAGTAACTTGAAACGGGAGTTGCAGAATGAATAGAGACTAGTTAAGGGTGAAGTAACGATGTGTGTTGGAAGTAGTTCCAAGAATGATATGATCATCATCGCACACTCCCTATACTTTCGGGATTAGTGTTGAACCTAAATAAGTGTTATTTGGTGTTTGCGTTGAGCATGAATATGATTTGATCATGTTTATTGCAATACAATTATTAATTTAAGTTATAGAATAATTGTTATTTTGTTTACATGAATAAAACCTTCTATGGTTATACACCCAATGAAAATGGTTTGTTGAATCTCGATCATAGTGATACACATATTCATAATATTGAAGCCAAAAGATGCAAAGTTAATAATGATAATGCAACTTATTTGTGGCACTGCCGTTTAGGTCATATTGGTGTAAAGCGCATGAAGAAAATCCATGCTGATGGGCTTTTGGAATCACTTGATTATGAATCAGTTGATGCTTGCGAACCATGCCTCGTGGGCAAAGATGACTAAGACTCCGTTCTCCAGAACAATGGAGCGAACAACTGACTTATTGGATATAATACATACTGATGTATGAGGTCCGATGAGTGTTGAGGCTCGCGGCGGGTATCGTTATTTTCTGACCTTCATAGATGATTTGAGCAAATATGGGTATATCTACTTGAAGAAACATAAGTCTGAAACATTTGAAAAGTTCAAAGAATTTCAAAGTGAAGTGGAAAATCATCATAACAAGAAAATAAAGTATCTACGATCTGATCACAGAGGCGAATATTTGAGTTACGAGTTTGGTCTTCAGTTAAAAGAATGTGGAATAGTTTCACAAACTCATGCCACCTGGAACACCACAACGTAATGGTGTGTCCGAACATCATAACCGTACTTTATTTGATATAGTGCAATCTATGATGTCTCTTACCGATTTACCACTATCGTTTTGGGGTTATGCATTAGAGACAGCTGCATTCACATTAAAAAGGGCACCATCTAAATCCGTAGAGATGACACTGTATGAACTGTGGTTTAGCAAGAAACCTAAGCTGGTGTTTCTTAAAGTTTGGGGTTGCGATGCTTATGTGAAAAAGTTTCACCTTGATAAGCTCAAACCCAAGTCGGAGAAGTGCGTCTTCATAGGATACCCAAAAGTAACTATTGGGTACACCTTCTATCACAGATCCGAAGGCAAGATATTTGTTGCTGAGAATGGATCCTTTCTAGAGAAGGATTTTCTCTCGAAAGAAGTGAGTGGGAGGAAAATAGAACTTGATGAGGTAACTGTACCTGCTCCCTTATTGGAAAGTAGTTCATCACAGAAATCTGTTTCTGTGACTCCTACACCAATTAGTGAGGAAGCTAATGATGATGATCATATAACTTCAGATCAAGTTACTACCGAACCTCGTAGGTCAACCAGAGTGAGATCCGCACCAGAGTGGTACGGTAATCCTGTTCTGGAGGTCATGTTAATTGACCATGATGAACCTATGAACTATGAGGAAGCGATGATGAGCCCAAATTCCGCGAGATGGCTTGAGGCCATGAAATCTGAGATGGGATTCATGTATCAAAACAAAGTGTGGACTTTGGTTGACTTGCCCGATGATCGGCAAGCCATATAATATAAATGGATCTTCAAGAGGAAGACGGACACTTATAGTAGTGTTACTATCTACAAAGCTAGACTTGTCGAAAAAGGTTTTGACAAAGTTCAAGGTGTTGACTACAATGAGATTTTCTCACTCGTAGCGATGCTTAAGTCTGTCCGAATCATGTTAGCAAATTGCCACATTTTATGAAATCTGGCAAATGGATGTCAAAACTACATTCCTTAATGGATTTCTTAAGGAAGAGTTGTATATGATGCAACCAGAAGGTTTTGGCGATCCTAAAGGTGCTAACAAAATGTGCAAGCTCCAGCGATCCGTCTATGGACTGGTGCAAGCATCTCAGAGTTGGAATATACGCTTTGATGAGTTGATCAAAGCATATAGTTTTATACAAACTTGTGGTGAAGCCTGTATTTACAAGAAAGTGAGTGGGAGCACTACAACATTTCTGATAAATATATGTGAATGACATATTGTTGATCGAAAATAATGTAGAATTTTCTAGAAAGCATAAACGAGTATTTGAAAGGATTTTTTGAAATAAAGACCTCGATGAAGATGCTTACACATTGAGCAACAAGATCTATAGAGATAGATCAAGACGCTTGATAAGTTTTTTCAATGAGTACATACCTTGACAATATTTTGAAATAGTTCGAAATGGAACAGTCAAAGAAGGAGTTCCTGCCTGTGTTGTAAGGTGTGAAGTTGAGTAAAGACTCAAAAGCCGATCATAGTAGAAAATAGAAAGGGAATGAAAAGTCATTCCCTATGCCTCAATCATAGGTTCTATAAAGTATGCTATGCTGTTTACCAGTCCTCTTGTATACCTTAGCATGATTCTGGCAAGGGAGTACAATAGTGATTTAGGAGTAGATCACTGGACAGCGGTCAACATTATCTTTAGAGGACTAAGGAAATATTTCTTGGTTATAGAGGTGATAAAAAGAGTTTGTCGTAAAGAGTTATGTTGATGCAAGCTTTTTACATCGATCTAGATGACTCTAAGTCTCGATCTGCATACATATTAAAAGTGGGAGCAATTGGCTAGAATAGCTACGTGCAGAGCATTATGGACATAGAAATTTGCAAAATACATATGGCTCTGAATGTGGCAGACCCATTGACTAAATTTCTCTCACAAGCAAAACATGATCACTCTTTGGGTATTAATCACATAGCGATGTGAACTAGATTATTCACTCTAGTAAACCCTTTGGGTATTAGTCACATGGAGATGTGAACTAATCACATAAAGATGTGAACTAGATTATTGACTCTAGAACAAGTGGGAGACTGAAGGAAATATGCCCTAGAGGCAATAATAAAGTTATTATTTATTTCCTTATTTCATGATAAATGTTTATTATTCATGCTATAATTGTATTAATCGGAAACATAATACATGTGTGAATACATAGACAAACATAGTGTCACTAGTATGCCTCTTCTTGACAAGCTCGTTAATCAAAGGTGGTTAAGTTTCCTAACCATAAACATTAGTTGTCATTTCATTAACGGGATCACATCATTAGGGTAATGATGTGATTGACTTGACCCATTTCGTTAGCTTAGCACTTGATCGTTTAGTATGTTGCTATTGCTTTCTTCATGACTTATACATGTTCCTATGACTATGAGATTATGAAACTCCCGTTTACCGGAGGAACACTTTGTGTGCTACTAAATGTCACAACGTAACTGGGTGATTATAAAGGTGCTCTACAGGTGTCTCCGAAGTTACTTGTTGAGTTGGCGTATTTCAAGATTAGGATTTGTCACTCCGATCGTCGGAGAGGTATCTCTGGGCCCACTCGGTAATACACATCACTATAAGCCTTGCAAGCATTGTAACTAATGAGTTAATTGCGGGATGATGTATTACGGAACGAGTAAAGTGACTTGCTGGTAACGAGATTGAATTGGTATTTAGATACTGACGATCGAATCTGGGGCAAGTAACATACCGATGACAAAGGGAACAACGTATGTTGTTATGCAGTTTGACCGATAAAGATCTTCGTAGAATATGTAGGAGCCAATATGAATATCCAGGTTCCGCTATTGGTGATTGACCGGAGACGTGTCTCGGTAATGTCTACATAGTTCTCGAACCCATAGGGTCCGCACGCTTAACTTTCGGTGAAGATTTGTATTATGAGTTTATGTGTTTTGATGTACCAAAGGTAGTTCGGAGTCCCGGATGAGATCGGGGACATGACGAGGAGTCTCTAAATGGTTGAGACGTAAAGATCGATTTATTGGACGACTATATTCGGACATCGGAAAGGTTCCGAGTGATTCGGGTATTTTTTGGAGTACCGGAGAGTTACGGGAATTCGCCGGGGAGTATATGGGCCTTATTGGGCTTTAGGGGAAAGAGAGATGAGAGGCTGCATGCCCCCCAATGCTTAGTCCGAATTGGACTAGGGGGAGGGGCGGCGCACCCTCCTTCCTTCTCTTCTCTTTTCCCTTCCTTCTCTCCTACTCCTACTACTTGCAAGGGCTTCTAGTTCTACTAGGAAAGTGGGAATCCTACTCCCGATGGGAGTAGGACTCCCCTAGGGCGCACCATAGAGAGGGCCGACCCTCCCCTCCTCCACTTCTTTATATACGGGGAGGGGGGCACCCTTTGGAGACACAACAATTGATCATTGATCTCTTAGCCGTGTGCGGTGCCCCCATCCACCATAATCCACCTCGATTATATCGTAGCGGTGCTTAGGTGAAGCCCTGCGTCGGTAGCATCATCATCAGCGTCACCACGCCGTCGTGCTGACGAAACTCTCCCGTGAAGCTTTGCTGGATCGGAACTCGCGTTACGTCATAGAGTTGAACATGTGCAGAACTCGGAGGTGCCGTGCGTTCGATACTTGGAACAGTCGGATCGTGAAGACGTATGACTACATCAACCGCGCTTTGCTAACGCTTCCGCATTCGGTCTACGAGGGTACGTAGACACACTCTCCCCTTGTTGCTATGCATCACCATGATCCTGTGTGTGCGTAGGATTTTTTTTGAAATTACTACGTTCCCTAACAATTAGTACCATCAAAGTAAGGACCTCTACGGTGGTAATTTCCCTCACTAGTCGCCATACTCTCCTAGGTTGTGAAACCAAGGCTATGATGACCAAAAGCTATGGAAATCAAGGAAAATGGAGACCAAAGCTCTGATACCACTTGTATGATCGAAAATATGTCTAGAGGGGGGGTGATTAGACTACTTGACCAAATAAAAATCTAGCCTTTTCCCAATTTTAAGTCTTGGCAGGTTTTAGCAACTTAGCACAAACAAGTAATTAACCTAAACATGCAATTCTAAGAGTATAGCAGCAGAATGTAAAACAATTGGATATGAAGGTAAAGGGAGGAGTTTGGAGGGAGCAAACATAATGTAGACATGGAGATTTCTGGCGTGGTTCCAATAGGTGGTGCTATCGTACATCCACGTTGATGGAGACTTCAACCCGCGAAGGGTAACGGTTGCGCGAGTCCACAGAGGGCTCCACCCACGAAGGGTCCATGAAGAAGCAACCTTGTATATCCCATCATGGCCATCTCCCATGAAGGACTTGCCTCACTAGGGTAGATCTTCACGAAGTAGGCGATCTCCTTGCCCGTACAAACTCCTTGGTTCAACTCCACAATCTTGACGGAGGCTCCCAAGTGACACCTAACCAATCTAGGAGACACCACTCTCCAAAATGTAGTAGATGGTGTGCTGATGATAAACTCCTTGCTCTTGTGCTTCAAATGATAGTCTCCTCAACACTCAAATCTCTCTCATAGGATTGGATTTGGTAGAAAGATGATTTGAGTGGAAAGCAACTTGAGGAAGGCTAGAGATCAAGATTTATGTGGTTGGAATGGAATATCTTGACCTCAACACAAGTGTAGGTGGTTCTCTCTTAGAAAATGTGTGTTGGAAGTGTAGGCATATTCTGATGGCTCTCTCCACGAATGAAGAGTGGTTGGAGGGGTATATATAGCCTCCACACAAAAACTAACCATTACACACAAATCACCAAACTCGGTGGGACCGAATCATAAAACTCGGTCAAACTGATTTGGTTCATAATGTGACCGTTAGGCATTTCGGTGGGACCAACATGTCAACTCAGTGGGACCAATTCCATTAGGGTTAGGGCATAATGTAATCTCGGTGAGACCGATTACACAAACTCGATGGAACCAGTTTTGGTAATAGACAAACAGACAGTTGGTCAGGCAAACTCGGTGGGACCGATTCGCTCATCTCGGTTAGACCGAAACGTTACGAAAGGGAAACATAGAGTTTGCATTGCAATCTCGGTGGGACCGATTGCTCATCTCGGTTGGACCGAAATGTTACTAAGGGAAACAGAGAGTTTGCAATCCCATCTTGGTGAGACTGAGATCCCTATCGGTGAGACCGGAGTGACTAGGGTTTTGTGGCAGTGGCTATGTCAAGTGAACTCAGTGGCACCGGATAGAGGATTTCGGTGGGGCCGAGTTTGACTTTTGTTTTGGGACATATGTGGATATGAGAAAGTAGTTGAGGGTTTTTGGAGCATATCACTAAGCATTTTGAGCAAGTAACTCATTAAGCAACACCTCATCCCCTTTTAATAGTATTGGCTTTTCCTATGGACTCAATGTGATCTTGGATCACTAAAACTAAAATGTAGAGTCTTGTGCTTTGAGCTTGAGCCAATCTTTTGTCCTTAGCATTTTAAGGGGTCCACTTTCTAATCCATGCCATGCCAATCATTGAGCTTTCCTGAAATATTTACTTTCAAATAGCATTAGCTCAATGAGCTATATGTTGTTAAGAATTACCGAAACCACCCAGGGATAGTTGCACTTTCACCCGCAAAGTTGGAGAGAATAGATTCTAGTAAAAACCATCGACATGCTCGCGAATGTCGTCATGATGCTACAAAAGTCCATCACTGTCCTAGAGAAGCGGGATGGTGTTGCGGCGGCAACAACCATTAGCGATCGCCTGGAAGTAGGCCATATTGACATCCCTCTACAATACCTTCTGGGTACCGTGTTGGAGCTAGTAGCACTCATTGGAAAAGATGAGCATGAGCTCCTCCTCGAGTGCGTATCGGTGCATCCACTCATCGGGAGAGAGGCCGGAGGATTCAACCCTCAAATCAAGAGCCTGAATGGCCGATAGTAGGGTCTTCTTATGGTCGAAGATCACAAACGATGTTAACCCCAACCCTTCATTAATTGACGCCCACGCTTGGCACAATATTGCCAAGAGTCGACTAACGATGAGGACCGATGCAGTTCCACCCTAGAGGCGGTCCACCTATCTCTAATAGCCTCCATGAAACCACGATGATTCAACTAGAGGTTTTGAAGCGAATTGCGGCGGTGGACGTGGCAGTCCTCCAGTCCTCTATAGAGGACAAGTGAAGCGACACATGGTCGGAGCCAATCCACATAATTGCGCGGAGGGGAGCGAGGGTACACCGGAGTTCCCACTCGGGCGACATGAAGACATGATCAAGCATGCACCGAGTAGGATCCATCTGCTTATTTATCCAAGTGAAACAAGCGCCGATGCGGTCGATCTCTTGCAACCCCAGGTCAACTATGTAGTCCTTAAAGAGTTGCTTCTAGGAGAAATTAATACAGTTGTTGGTTTGTTGCCCGGATGTTGGATGAGATTGAAATCACCCCCACCACCACTAGGAGAGTGGAGTTTGAGATTTTCCAATGGAGCTCGTCAAGAAGGTCTCATAATGACGGTGGTCGACATGTCCATAGAAGATTACAATTTCCCACTTGAAGTTCACGTCACGCTCGAACAGCTCCATACTAACGAAGAATTCTCCCATCTCCATGCCTTCTACTTCAAAGGTAATATCCTGCACTGCCAGAAGGATGCCTCTATAGAGGTTGGCCGTCCCACTAGAAGGGAGCCAGTGCCAGGCAAAGAGATGGATGCTAAGCCGTTCGAGTTTGGATAGAGAGAACTCGGAGCATTTGGTTTCTTTAATCGCCACAATGTCAATCCGCTCATCCACTAGTAGAAAATAGGGCTTTGGTCATGAACCGGGACCCATGGGGGCATACGTCCCAGTTCGTGAGCCCAGGGGGCCGGCCGGGGCCTTGTGGGCATTGGTCCCCGTTCGTCTGGATCTATTTGTCCCGGTTCCTGGCATGAACCGGGACCAATGGGCCTCACTCCTGTCCCACATACATTGGTCCCGGTTCGTGGCTCGAACCGGGATAGAAGGGGGGCCTTTAATCCCGGTTCCATCCATGAACCGGGACAAACGAGTTGCCTATTTATACCCCCTTGCCGTCGAGTAGAGCACTCCACACTGCTCTGTTTTTTTGGCCGGCGAGGGGAGGGCATTTGGGTGCTCGAGCTCACCTCCTATGCACATGAGGTGTTCGATGAAATGCCCAAGCAACGCTAGTTAAGTTTTCTCCTTTCGATGCTCGACCTCCAAGCTCCATTTTCCCCGAGATTTGCATAGGTTTAGCAGTCCGTCACGTCACGTCCCCGTCTTCACCGCCGTCGATCGCCTGTGCTGATCTCGTCGCGGGCACCACCGTGGTGAGCCTCTTGTGCTAATCTTCTTTCTGAAAGAAAAATAATTCTTACTTTAGATAGATACTTGTCTACTTTTCTTACTTTTGACGCACATAATTATATATAATGCACGCAGATGAACCGATAATGGATGTACGGTGACAGACACACCTCTGAGTACATTAAGGGCATACATAATTTTCTCAAAGTGGCTGAGGCAAACAAGCAGAATGGTTTTATGTGTTGTCCATGCCCTATATGTCGGAATACAAAGTCTTACTCTGACCGGAAAATCCTTCACACCCACCTGCTTTATAAGGGTTTCATGCCACACTATAATGTTTGGACAAAGCACGGAGAAATAGGGGTTATGATGGAAGACAACAAAGAAGAAGAGGAAGATGACAACTATGTGCCCCCTGAATACCGTGATGCTGCAACGAGGGAAGCTGCTGAAGATCAAGAGGAACCAGACGATGTGCCCGATGATAATGATCTCCGCCGGGTCATTGTTGATGCAAGGACAGAGTGCGAAAGTCAAAAGGAGAAGCTGAAGTTCGATCGCATGTTAGAGGATCACAAAAAAGGGCTGTACCCCAATTGCGAAGATGGCAACACAAAGCTCGGTACCGTACTGGAATTGCTGCAGTGGAAGGCAGAGAATGCTGTGTCTGACAAAGGATTTGAGAAGCTACTGAAAATATTGAAGAAGAAGCTTCCAAACGATAACGAATTTCCCAACAGTACGTACACAACAAAGAAGGTCATATGCCCTCTAGGATTGGAGGTGCTGAAGATACATGCATGCCCCAATGTCTGCATCCTCTACTGCAGTGCGTACGAGGATTTGAACGCATGCCCGGTATGCGGTGCATTGCGGTATAAGATCAGACGAGATGACCCTGGTGATGTTGACGGCGAGCCCCCCAGGAAGAGGGTTCCTACGAAGGTGATGTGGTATGCTCCTATAATACCATGGTTGAAACGTCTATTCAGAAACGAAGAGCATGCCAAGTTGATGCGATGGCATAGAGAGGACCGTAAGAAAGACTCTGGAAGTTGAGGGCACCCGCTGACGGGTTGTAGTGGAGAAAAATCGAGAGAAAGTACTGGGCTGAGTTTGCAGGTGACCCAAGGAACGTATGGTTTGGTTTAAGCCCGGATGGCATTAATCCTTTCGGGGAGCAGAGCAGCAATCACTGCACCTGGCCCATGACTCTATGTATGTATAACCTTCCTCCTTGGATGTGCATGAAGCGGAAGTTCATTATGATGCCAGTTCTCATCCAAGGCCCTATGCAACCCGGTAACGACATTGATGTGTACCTAAGGCCATTAGTCGAAGAAATTTTACAGCTGTGGAATGGAAATGGTGTACGTATGTGGGATGAGCACAATCAACAGGAATTTAACCTGCACGCTTTGCTGTTTGTAACCATCAACGATTGGCCCGCTCTCAGTAACCTTTCAGGACAGACAAACAAGGGATACCACGCATGCACGCACTGTTTAGCTGACACCGAAAGTATATAACTGGACAAATGCAGGAAGAATGTGTACCTGGGCCATCGTCAATTTCTTCTGAGCAACCATCAATGTCGAAAGAAAGGCAAGCATTTCAAAGGTGAGGCAGATCACCGGAAGAAGCCCGCCATGCGTACCGGTGATCACGTACTTGCTATGGTCAATGATTTACACGTAATCTTAGGAAAGGGTCCCGACGGACTATCTGTTCCGAATGACGCTGAGGGACGCGCACCCATGTGGAAGAAGAAATCTATATTTTGGGACCTACCCTACTGGGAAGAGCTAGAGATCTGCTCTTCAATCGACGTGATGCACGTGATGAAGAACCTTTGCGTGAACCTGCTAGGCTTCTTGGGCGTGTATGGGAAGAAAAAAGATACACCGGAGGCACGGGAGGACTTGCAACGTTTGCACGAAAAAGACAGCATGCCTCCAAAGCAGTATGAAGGTCCTGCCAGCTATGCTCTTACCAAAGAAGAGAAGGAAACCTTCTTTGAATGCCTGCTCAGTATGAAGGTCCCGACTAGCTTCTCATCGAATATAAAGGGAATAATAAATATGCCAGAGAAAAGGTTCCAGAACCTAAAGTCTCATGACTGTCACGTGATTATGACGCAACTGCTTCCGGTTGCATTGAGGGGGCTTCTACCGGAAAACGTCCGATTAGCCATTGTGAAGCTATGTGCATTCCTCAATGCAATCTCTCAGAAGGTGATCAATCCAGAAATCATACCAAGGCCAAGGAGTGATCTGGCGCAATGTCTTATCAGTTTCAAGCTGGTGTTCCCACCATCCTTCTTCAATATCATGACGCACGTTGTCAGTGTCAAAACCGGCGGATCTTTGGTAGGGGGTCCGGAACTGTGCGTCTAAGGCGGATGGTAACAGGAGGCAGGGGACACGATGTTTTACCCAGGTTCGGGCCTTCTTGATGGAGGTAAAACCCTACGTCCTTCTTGATTATACTTGATAATATGGGTATTACAAGAGTTGATCTACCACGAGATCGGAGAGGCTAAACCCTAGAAGCTAGCCTATGGTATGATTGTATGTTGTCCTACGGACTAAAACCCTCCGGTTTATATAGACATCGAAAGGGGTTAGGGTTACACAAGGTCGGTTACAAAGGAGGAGATATACATATCCGTATTGCTTAGCTTGCCTTCCACGCCAAGTAGAGTCCCATCCGGACACAGGACAAAGTCTTCAATCTCGTATCTTCATAGTCCAACAGTCCGGCCAAAGATATAGTCCGGCTGTCCGGAGACCCCCTAATCCAGGACTCCCTCAGATAGCCCCTGAACCAGGCTTCAATGACGATGAGTCCGGCGCACAGTGTTTTCTTAGGCATTGCAAGGCGGGTTCCTCCTCCGAATACACCACAGAAGAATTTGAATATAAGGATAGTGTCCGACCCTGCAAAATAAGTTCCACATACCACCGTAGAGAGAATAATATTACCACAAATCTAATCTGCTGACATGTTTCGACAGCATGACATCACGCCACGACCCGGTAATTATTTGAACCGTTTTTCTTTAACTAGCCCCCACACATAACGCGAGGCGGTTTCTTGACACGTCTTGTCAAAGCAGAGATCATGTTCCCCTTATTATGGGATTCTCATCAATAAGGACATGGGTAACCCAACCGTGCCTAGGACTCCTAGATTTTAGGCAAGTCCCAAACGGCCACAAGGAGGATGCTTGATATTCACCCTCTTTATAAAGGGACAAGGCTGTTACTTTTTTCCCTTCCGTGCTCAATCGAATCCCTCCCCCGCCTCGAGTTCTAACACCCAAATCCAAGGTCAGGTGCTTCGAAACTTCAATCATGTCCGGATCCAGCCTTCAACCGGTGGATGTCTTCCTTTGTCACAGAGGAGGACATCAAGAAGTTGAGGGACGCCAGATATCTGACCGCCGAAATTTTGCATAGGCTGCCCACCCGAGGGCAGATCGTCCCTACTACTGAACCGAACGAGAGCATTGTGTTCGTCTCCCACTTACTCCGAGGACTAGGCCTCGCTCTAGATCCCTTTGTCAGGGGTCTTATGTTCTATCACGGGCTGGATTTTCACGATCTGGCCCCGGACTCCCTTCTTCACATCTCGTCATTTATTGTCGTTTGTGAGGCCTTCCTCCGCATTACCCCTCACTTCGGCTTGTGGCTCAAGACCTTTGATGTGAAGCCGAAGATGGTCGAGGGACAGCACACAGCGTGCGGAGGTGCTTTAATAAGCAAAATTGCTGATGCTCCATGGCCAAAGGGTTCCTTTCCAAAGGTGTCCGGATTGTGGCAACGGGAGTGGTTTTACGTCACAGCTCCCCGAAGTGCCAAGTGGGTAGCTGCCCCCACCTTTCGCTCGGTCCCTCCACCACAACTGATGTCATGGATCAGCAGGGGACTGAGCTGGAGTCCAGCCAAGGACGTGCCAATACTGCAGAGCCGCATCCGAGATCTCTTCGAGGGAGATTTCAGTCTGGTTATGGTAATGCAAGTCATGTTGGTTCGTCGAGTCCAGCCTTGCAAACACCGGCCCCTCCGCATGTGGGAATTCAACCCAGAAGGACCGCGCACTATTCAGAATTTCCTCGGCATGACGCATGAGGAGATGTACAAATCGTTCTTCGGACGCCAAATAGAGTGTCCGGACACTACCGAGGACGTGGGCGTGAGCAGCAACCGCACCGCTGCCCAAGTAAGTAATCCCATGGCCGAACACACCGTCCTTTTATTTATCATGTCATCATTTTGAAGAATCGCTCTTTGACCAGGATTGGATAACAAAGGCAAAGATGACCCGGTGTTCGGCCCCCCTTCCTGAAGGCTTGGACAATCTGGTGCTGGAAGAGATGCTCGAGCCAGCACCTTGTCCGGTGCCCTCAAAGGAAGACGAAGGGGGGAATAAAGAGGGCGAAAGCGGGCCTCCATCTCTACCTATTCCAACTAAGGGAATGAGCGCCTCCACGAGGGAGGATAACCGAGCGGAACAACCTGACATTCTCTCTCCCCGGGGAAGGAAGAGGACTACCTCCGAAGATCCAGAAATCAAGGTTTCCAAACAGGAGAAGAAATCTCCGCCATAGGGTCCTGCCTCGGAGGGTGTTCTTGCCGCACAATGTCCGCGCGGGGATCAGCCCTCTAACGAGCTGTAAGTAATCAAAAGGTATTTAATAGTGAAGATATCCTACCTTACTTCTGAGGAAAATAACTGAAGTATTTATCTTGTAGTTCGGATCGTAGCCATTCTCAGCTGAGCTCGTCTTCTGGGGATCTTCGTCCGGAGATGATGGAGAGCGAAACGCCTCCCCCTGCCACACCGCCTTACGAAGCGGGCGACCTTGAGGTGTCGTCACGGAGGGCTTCTCCTGATCCGGCAAGGTCAGAAGGTAATCCTATGGCCACCTGAAGTCCTCAGTATCCGGCTCTCGAAGAGAACAATCAAAAGAGTCCGGCACCGTATGGTGTGCGGTCAGATGTACGGAGGGATCTGCTGGAGAAGGCGGCTATCTTAGAAGAGCACCACACATTGATGGGTACAGTGATTGAAAGGATTTCGTCCGCCGAAAGCGGGCTGCATGAAGCCTTTATGAGTCTACTGACGGGTTTTGAGGTACGTGAAATGATGTATATTTTTGGAAGTACCACACATTTTTAGATGTGCCCTGTGTAGATAGTAGCCCCTAAGACTCCGTCGAAAACGGCGGCAAACAGAGGATCATAGTCCCAAGTAATAACCAGACTGCCTTTATGTGCAGGTGGTGGAGGCTCCGGTGGCTAGCCGGATTGACGGGTATGCCGAACTAAAGTGGCAGCTGGATGCGGCAGATGCCGACATCGTGCTTGTCAACGAGCGGCTTGACGAGGCACAGGGTGAGTGGCCTTTCTGGTAATCGTCACATAATAAGAGCAGCATGATGCCAGTATCTTTAATATGTTGTGACTGCAGATGGAGCGGCCACCGTGGAGACCCTTCGGGCGGAGCTTGCCCGAGCCAAGGAGCAAGCAAGGAGTACCAATGCGGCTGTTTTGCAAGCGGCCGAAGATTTAAGGGCTGAACAAGCCACACATTGCGAGAGCAAAGAGAAAATGGCCAAGATGGCTGTAAAGTTAAAATATACTGCCGACCGTTGCCAGCTTCTTGAAGAAGAAAACCGGGCGAGGGCGACGGACCTGGAAAAGGCCACGATGGTGACCAAAGATACCCGCTCTGCGATGAGAGCGAAAAAGGAGGTGATGCGTCCAGCCGGGGATATTGCGGCTGGGAAACCCTTTATGCTGCGGAGGAAGTTTGGAGATCCTCGGTATGCCCCTCTGGACCGGCTGTGGAGTTCAGCGGACGCATATCTGGATTTGGCGGCGAGTGTTGTCGATGCGGCCGAATACTTCCGAGATCAAACAGATCGTGAAGTGGACAAGCTATTCTGGTCACAATTTAACGTTCCAGAGCGTCCACTTCCATTGACTGATCGGCTTGCCGAATGGGCCGAGCTGAATAGATTGTCCGGACTCGCCATGAGGTCTGTTGTGGATCATCTGTGGCCGGAAAGGCCAAAGCCGAACAGCTATTTTAGTTTGGTGCATCTCACATCCCTAGTTCTGGTATGACCTAGACCAGCTAGTCAGTTGTCCATCATGTTCAAATTCCATTTAAATTTGAAATGGGGATTGTGAAACCCTCAGAAATCATTTCCGGAAATAACCCAGATAAAAATTGCTCCAAAAAGGTCCAAGAAAATGTTCATGTTGCTCTCTGAAAATATTGGTCAGAGGTAAAAATCAAACCAATATTTTTAGGAACTCATAAATATTTATTTTGGCCATTTGGAATTAATGCAATAATTATTTGCATTGGATATATATATGATATATTTATTTATATATGTCCAACAATTCTGATTTTTATGTGAGGGGCTCTGGAATACTTCAACTAGCTCCTACAATAAATTTCAGAAGAAAATAAATTGATTTAGTATTTTTATTAAATCAAAACAATTGTCAGAAAATAGAAAAGAAATGAAATGAAAAAACCTACCTGGACCTTACCTGCGGCCAGCTCCTGTGCGGACTGGCCCGGCCCAACTAGCCAAGCCAGTCATCCTCCTCCTTGCCAGGAGGAGGCGAAGGAGGGCACGGCGAGCGCGCGCATGTACGCCACGCTCCTGCCTGCCTGCCCCCCTTCCCCTCGATGCTGTCCACCCCAGAGAGCTCCACCGAGCCCCCTGGCCACTCCTCACTCTCTCCCGAGATCTCTCCTCTCCTCTGCTCGTCTTCTCTCCAGCGCCCGAACGCCACCGCAGCACGTCGTCGTGAGCCACCGCGACCATCGCCACCGCCCCGTCCCTTGCTGCTGTCTAGGAGCACCGCCGCCCTTGACTACGCCTCCTCGTCGAGCTGGACGACGCCAGGATCACTACAGCATCACCACTGCCGTCACACCTACTTCGGATAGACCGGTACACCTACTTTCCCCTACATCTGCTAGTCTACCCTGTAAGAGTTCGCACGACTTAATCAACTATGGCAGAGCCCATAATGGCTTGTGGCTGCACACGGAAGTTTCTAGTATGAATAATCTTATGATCCCTTTGAGCCTGGGTGGCGGTCCAAAAGAAAAACAGGCAAGTCCTGATAGAAACCAGGTGCCTCAATCCACCCAGATGTGTATTTAAGTTGCCACCTTAAGTAAACCATTAAAATTAACAAACTCACATCTGTCATGGATATCACTCACCCAATCCACGTCTACTAGCATAGCATGGCATAATAAGCAAACGTAGAAGTAACTCCCAAAGGTTTCATAATAATACAGGTAATAGGTACTACCTCATCTACTTCCCATCCCACAATTTAATTAGATCCTAATCATGCAATGTGTGAGGATTGATCTAATGCAATAAAACTGGGTTGTAGAAAAGGTATGATCAAAGTGTGAACTTGCCTGCAATGTTGATGAAGATGATTCGCACTCAAAACTCTTGATAGATCTACTCGTCACACTCTGGTCAATCTATCGTAATGAAGCAATAGTAACCACACATAAGCCATCACTCAAAAGATCAGAAAGAACGAAGAAGACGATTCGGAAACATCAAAACAAAGCAAATAACTCTTGCAACATAAAACAGTTTCTAACAGTACCAAAATTATGTGAATTTGGCCTTATTAGAATGTTTAGGTCAAGAGCTTCGATTTGCAAAAAGAATCAACTCAAACGGAGCTACGAAACTCAAGTTATGATCAAACGAAGTTTGAATTCAAAACTGATCTAATTCAAATTTTAATCTTTTCAAAAACATGTTTAAGTTGGATTACTGGATAGAGGAGATCGTAACGAAGATGTGAGCGTTGGTTTTGTTGAATTTGGACCGACGAGTAAAAAGTTGTGCTTGTTTGAAGTACAGGGACTATTCTGTAAATAAAGTATTCACATCTAGGTCCCTGGCCGAAAATACAGAAAAAAACACTAAAAAGCGAACGTTCGTTTATAAGATCTAAACAGCGAATGTTCTCTAAATAGATCAATCTAAAAAAACTAAAGTTTTTTTAAACGAAAACCAAAAAGGAAAATAAACCGGACGGGGGCCGTTTTATACCGGTTTCAGGGCGGTTCTTCGGTGAGGAACCGGCGGCGGATCTCCGGCGAGGGCGGTGCGGCTCCGGCGACTGCGAGGAGCGGCGACAGCGGCGGGTGGCGGCGCGGCTAGGGCGGGGAGCGGCGCGGGGCAGAGTGCGGCGCGGGCAGCAGCAGCGGGCGGCGGCGAGGCGGCTGCGAGCGGCGGCGGCGCAGGCGGCATCGGCGGCGAGAGGCGGTGCAGGCAACAGCGAGATGCGGGAGGAGCGGCACGGCGCGGCAGAGAGGGGAAACGGGGCCTGGGGCTCCAGATATATAGGGAGGGGAGGAGGTGGCGTGGGGGAGGGGCAAGGGAGGCGGCGGCGGTGTCCCTGGCGACCATGGCGGCGGCGCTGTCATGCGGGCGTTGGAGTCGGGGACGAAGGCGACTGGGCTGGGCCTGGCTGGCTAGCTGGGCCGGCCCAGTCGGGGAAGTTTTTTTTTAACATTTATCCGCACAAACTAAAGTAAAACAAAATAAACAGAAATATTATATAGGCATATAATATATCAAAATTTTCAGAAAAAGATTTTCTATACGGTGAACATTTTTATAACTTCAAATAAAATCCACACCAAATTCTAATAATTCAAAGAGTGCTACTGGTCTATTAAAATCCAACAAAAATCATTTTTAAAATACCAAAATGATTTCAAATTAATTTTTCTCCAATTTTCTAGTGTAGGGAATCATGCTACCCTATTTCCATATATTTTATTTTTGGAGAAAAATAATTTGAATAAAACTCAAATAAATACAAATTGAAAATTAATTCCAAAAGGACTTGAAATTGATCCTTTGAAACTCCCAACTCATATTTGAACAGTCCTAATCATGCAATGTGTGAGGATTGATCTAATGCAATAAAACTAGGTTGTAGAAAAGGTATGATCAAAGTGTGAACTTGCCTGCAATGTTGATGAAGATGATTCACACTCAAAACTCTTGATAGATCTACTCGTCACACTCCGGTCAATCTATCGTAATCAAGCAATAGTAACCACACATAAGCCATCACTCAAAAGATCAGAAAGAACGAAGAAGACGATTCGGAAACATCAAAACCAAGCAAATAACTCTTGCAACATAAAACAATTTCTAACAGTACCAAAATTATGTGAATTTGGCCTTATTAGAATGTTTAGGTCAAGAGCTTCGATTTGCAAAAAGAATCAACTCAAACGGAGCTACGAAACTCAAGTTATGATCAAACGAAGTTTGAATTCAAAACTGATCTAATTCAAATTTTAAACTTTTCAAAAACATGTTTAAGTTGGATTACTGGATAGAGGAGATCGTAACGAAGATGTGAGCGTTGGTTTCGTTGAATTTGGACCGACGAGTAAAAAGTTGTGCTTGTTTGAAGTACAGGGACTATTCTGTAAATAAAGTATTCACATCTAGGTCCCTGGCCAAAAATACAGAAAAAAAACACTAAAAAGCGAACGTTCGTTTATAAGATCTAAACAGCGGACGTTCTCTAAATAGATCAATCTAAAAAAAACTAAACCGTTTTTTTAAACGAAAACCGAAAAGGAAAGTAAACCGGACCGGGGCGGTTTTATACCGGTTCGGGGCGGTTCTTCGGTGAGGAACCGGCGGAGGATCTCCGGCGAGGGCGGTGCGGCTCCGGCGACTGCGAGGAGCGGCGACAGCGGCGGGTGGCAGCGCGGCTAGGGCGGGGAGCGGCGCGGGGCGGGATGCGGCGCGGGCAGCAGCAGCGGGCGGCGGCGAGGCGGCTGCGAGCGGCGGCGGCGCAGGCGGCGTCGGTGGCGAGAGGCGGCGCAGGCAGCGGCGAGATGCGGGAGGAGCGGTGCCGCGCGGCAGAGAGGGGAAACGGGGCCCGGGGCTCCAGATATATAGGGAGGGGAGGAGGTGGCGTCGAGGAGGGGCAAGGGAGGCGGCGGCGGCGTCCCTGGCGACCACGGCGGCGGCGCTGTCGTGCGGGCGCTGGAGTCGGGGACGAAGGCGGCTGGGCTGGGCCTGGCTGGCTAGCTGGGCCGGCCCAGTCGGGGAAGTTTTTTTTAACATTTATCCGCACAAACTAAAGTAAAACAAAATAAATAGAAATATTATATAGGCATATAATATAGCAAAATTTTCAGAAAAAGATTTTCTACATGGTGAACATTTTTATAACTTCAAATAAAATCCACACAAATTCTAATAGTTCAAAGAGTGCTACTGGTCTATTAAAATCCAACAAAAATCATTTTTAAAATACCAAAATGATTTCAAATTAATTTTTCTCCAATTTTCTAGTGTAGGGAATCATGTTACCCTATTTCCATATATTTTATTTTTGGAGAAAAATAATATGAATAAAACTCAAATAAATACAAATTGAAAATTAATTCCAAAAGGACTTGAAATTGATCCTTTGAAACTCCCAACTCATATTTCATAATTTGAAGTAGTCATTTTATCTTCTCTCATGAAAATCATTGAGTTGCATAAAGTTTCTGAATTGAAAATATTTTCCAAATGAAATTCAAATATTTTCAACACCCCTTGTCATTTAAATAAATGGAAGAAGTCATGTCATCTTCTCTCCGGGGTTTTGTGTTTGAAAAGAATTTGAATTCATGGAGATCAGAAAGCAAAAAATGAAAGTTTGGGAAAGTCCTTTTATTCCCTCTCATTTAACTTTCAAAAGTTTCGAATTCACTCACTTTCAGACAATCAATCAAACAATCAATCAAATCTATCTATTTATTATAACATTCCAAAATTTAGAATTTTGGGATGTTACAAACCTACCACCTTTAAATGAATCTCGTCCTCGAGATTCGGAGAGGCTAGCAAGAAATAGGTTAGGATTGGGGTCTCCTCAAATCCATCGATCGTCTCTGGGGTCTGGGGTGCTACCACCCTTAGAAGCATGGTTATGGTTCTATCAAAACTCATATACTCCATCCTTAACCTTGACAGTGTCGGCCTTCTCAGATCTTCAGTAAAATTCGTTCTCTGGCTCTTCCGGTAACGGCATAACCTTTTTCCTCAATTTTTCTGTCCTTTCCTCTTAGTAAGGTTATTCCGAGATTGGGTCTTTGTAGCTGATAGGTCTGGCGCCAAAACTAAACAACTATCGATATCTCATGGTGGTCAACAATTTATGGTTTCTCCTTCAGGAAATGGGTCTGGGTGATCCTCACCGTATAACCTACGGTTGGCAAAAGCTGCCGGGTACAAGGGAAAAATTCTTATAGCATTCTAAGGTTTAACAAGGTTTAATATCGTCGTCTCTCTACTATAGGTAAGTCACTCAGATTTACCATCCCATATAGCAAGGCGAACAATAAGAGTAAGCCGGTATGGTGATCAATCCATCCCGCACCCAAATCATTACCTTGTATACGGTTTAGCGAATCTCGCACTGTAACACTCGGTCATCCTCACAAGCATTGCAGAATTTCTCTTGTCGACGAACCAAGTTCGGATATATCCATAAATTCTGCAAGCCAAACAAACATCTATCGTTCCTTCACAACTCTCAGGTTTTGCGTTACTCCTATAAGATCATCTATCGATAAGGGCATATCCTCTTCCAGGGTTTTTCCTTCAGCAAGAGTGTGCTTGCTTCTTGGCAGGTCCTGGGGCCTGTGAGTTATGGCACACCTCATCACTTGTAGTCCTTTATCATTGGGCAACTTATCATTATTCCAACTTCCAACTTCCTAGTATTCTTAAATCCATCCAATTGTACTATATTCCTTCTATTGGCACCAAACTAGGACATGTTTACTCAGACTCATCATGGAGTTTCCATTGATCCATATTTCCAACATCATACCTCCTTTATATCCAATAGTAATTTATCTATTCATCCTCGTGGGATATCCCTCACATCAAGATAAAAACTTATACTTATGAAGTCCATATTCCATTTCGTGGAACATCATTACCCTTTCCTGGGTCAAGCGTCCTTACACGGGAATATTGGCCATCTCTGCATGGCACTTCTTCAACTGGGAACCGTGAAACACATCCTGAACTCCTGACAGTCCTTCGGGTAACTCCAACTTGTAGGCCACTTCTCTCATACGCTCCAAAACTCGGTATGGTCCTACAAATCTCGGGGCTAACTTTACCTTAACTCCTATTCGTTTAACTACTCGCAGAGGGGACACACGAAGACATGCTCTATCTCCAATTTCATAGACTACCTCCTTGCGTTTTTGAGTCTGCATAACTCTTCTTCCTGGACTGAGCTACCTTCAGTCTATCTCGAATCAACTTAATATTCTCTTCTGACTCCTTTGATCACCTTTGGTCCAAACAACTGTCGGTCTCCAACTTCATCCCACATACTCTTGGGGCATCACACATATCGAGACAAAACTCGTATTCATTTTTGTCTGAAATCCATTACAGGGTACTACTACCCTTAAAATGCACAAACCTTCCATAGACCATATTTCTTATATCCTAAAAAAATGGTCAAAATCCTTCTTCATAGAGTAACAACTCATAAAATCCATATCAGTACCAACGTTGCTACTTTATTCATTCTCCAATGATTACAATCTCTTGCTTTTCCATTACAAGTCTCAACTCAACACCTCAATATAAAAGAAAATGTTCTGACTTCTATACTCCATTTCTTTTGTTGCAAACTCAGCTATCTAGCGCAAGTTTCCTTCTCCTTGGGGCATTCTCTGGCAAAGTGCCCTGCTCCATTACAACTAAAACATATTGCTTCTGACAAGTATCGAGGTTTCCTTTTTGGGCAACTGTTGAGGTAGTGCCCTGACTCCTTGCACCTGTAACAGGTGATATGACTCAGGTCCTTCCTGGAATCCAATCGGTTTCTCTTCCTGGACTTTTCCATTCCAATCAGGGCTTCTATTTCCTGTGGGTCATACTCTACTTCCTCTGTTGTGAATTCTACTAGATCCCCATTCAAACAATTTTTGGGAGATGTGTCCTTCTTCTCCACATGAATAGCATGACTTGGTGCAGGGTTTAATTGGTTCTTCTTTGGGCGTGTCCTGCACCTCTTTCTTCATCACAGGTTCTTCTAAAATTCCCATAAGGGCTCCTTTCTTTACTTCTTTGTTCTGCTGGATGGTTCGTGGTACCATGGGGTAAATGTGACACTTAGCAGGATAGTGGGTAGTCCCTTCACACAAGAAACAAGTAATCCGCCTAACTGGGCATTCTTCAACTAGGTGACTTCCTTCGCAATTAGGGCATTCATCCTTGTGGTGTTTATGGGTGTGTCCTATTTCTCCACAAATCTTGCATGCACAAGGTTTCTTCATGTCCTTTCTATAAGGCTTCAACTTCTGGGACACAAACTGAGACTTTAGCAAAGTCAACTTAAATTCCTTCCAAGTGGTTACTCCTTGCCATCCATTGATGGTTTGGTACATCCTCCACCAAGTAGCAGCACCTCTTTAAAAGCACTGAAGAGCATGCTGGGTCATATCCTTTCCGACTATAGGGTTATTCTCCATGTTCTGAATCCATCGGTCTGTCTCCAACTAACCCATCGGTCCAGAAAATACAAGCTCATCTCCATTCATCCTCTATTGGGTCCATGGGTTTGGGGTGAGATAAGAGAGATAGAGAGGGATACACACAATACAAACAAAAGTTTTGAAAAGACAGATTTTTGTTGTGGCTGTCGAAAAACATCAAGCAAATGACAGCTCACAAACGTCGCATCTAACGTAGGTATATAACAGGGGTTTGGTCTTCTAAGGTCAATAAATCTTCAACGTCTCCAAACTCTTCAAGCCTTGTTCAAGCCTCCAATGGCTTCTTCCAATCATGCTTGTCCTTCTCAAGTTCTTTTGCCAGATCATCTCCGTTGACGTGAAATCTCCCGTGACATCCTTTAATATTCTGGAGTTGCATTTCAAACTTCTGGTTTCAACATCCTTCACATGAACCATGGTCATATTGTCCTTCAGTTCTTGACAATTCTCCGGTATCTCGGGGTTGTAGCTCCTCCAGCTTGGCTACTCTCAACTTCTGGTCTTAAGTTCTTCATGAAATGCTTCCTTTCAAATACAGCTTCTTGTGGCTCCATCTTAACTTCTTGATGTAATACTCTAGATCCTGGTGATACACTGGCTAAGGTTAAAACTTCATCTTACTAATAGGTGCTCCATCAGCCTTCTACCATTTAATCCTTCCATGCATATGCATGCTTAACTCAGCACGGTGACAATAGCATATGCGGGCGATAACCTCATGGATAGCCGTGGTTGTCATTTCCATGAGCTATCTCTCCATAGTTGATATCTCCTGCCTTAGGGTTTTCCTTGACAAATCCTTGAGTTCTTAACTCTACATGCTCCGGTCTTTCTCCAACACACCTTGATCTCGGGCATTGACAACTTCCATAGTCTGCCAAGTTCCATAAGGGTAGCCTTCCTAGGTCATATAAATCTGAGAATTCTTCAGAGCCTTCAAATTCTACTTCTCTTCGGTTTTCAACCGTTGTAGTTTCCACTATTCAGATGCACGGAATATACTCTTCATTCTCAAACGGTCTTAGTTGTCCAATATCTTGTACTTCTTGGGGTGGTCTCATCAGTCGAATCTTCGTGTGGTCAAAAGGGGAAAGGGGGTATGGTTTCACTAAAGGGAAATTTGAATAAACTCAGAAGAGAAGAGAGGTGAAAGATCTTTTTGAAAGGGAAAGTTGTAGAGAAAAATCTTTGCTATGGGCTTGCCAGTTTCTAGGGTCACG